>NC_136823.1:7561937-7742724 GCF_951394365.1 Tetrao urogallus | reverse complement strand
AATTTGTGCAGATGACTTCATCACACTAAAGTAGCTCCTTCCTATTTTATGATGTTGGCCCCACAATGTCAAAAAAAAAATCATTCTTTTTATACTGGAAGATGGTAATGAAATATCTGACAACTTGTACAAAAATACCAAGAAAAATCTACTCAACAGAAATAATGTCAACATTAAAAGGAAACTGTGGTAAGGAGTGTGCTAGAAGTTCATGTAACCTCCTTAAATTAAATTGCACTCTATAAGGAAAAAGTTGAAATAGTGCAATAGCGTAAATCCCATTCTCTGTTATAAATGAAAGCAATGAAAGCTGGAGAGTAACTTTCCAGACCTTACACTTCTGAGGATATTTTATATTTTATTTTGACCTATCTTTACTAAAATCAGTAATTGATTCTAACACATTTCCTTCTTCCTGCACAGAGCACACTTTCTCCCTGAAGCAGAATCCTTTGCCTGTTAGGGCAGTTATTGATATCAAGTCTCTACAGAAGGAAAAATTTAAATAACTATCTGCTCATGTCCAGGCACTGACATTTTATTTCAGCTTGAGCAACAAGTAGGAAGGTTCTTTTACGTGCCTTCTTGGATCAGAAAGCCATTTAGAAAATAATTACTGTAGACTTTACTGTACACAGTCATGTTAATATGCCCCTTTTGTGCGTTCTCCCTACATCCTGCTTTTCCATAAGCCAATCATCATTTCACCTGGGGCATTTCAAAGACAGCAATCAATTCTCTTCCCAGAGTCTTAGGAATTAATTATTTCAAGCTAAAAGCGGACATTTTACTGAGCAAATTAATCTGAACAGATATCATTATAAATCAAACAAGGAAGAAAATTTTCCAAGACTGAATCTGTTCAGAACAAACTTACTCATTTGTACAGCTAAGGTATTTCAGCTTGTGTGCATTGAGAAAGACTAGCATTTAAGTATTCATGCAACATTCACCCCAGTAGTTCAGTAGGAGTAAAACATGAAAAGGCCAAGCTAAAAATGTAAATGGCAGTTCCACAAACTTTTAAGCATAGCCTTCCATCTCCCCACACAGAGAACAGTAGTTTAGCAAGCATTAGATTTTAAGACCCTGGAAATCAATGGAACATAACTGTTTGTGGGGAGGTGCTGTGCTGAAGAGTCCCAGATTACCGAGTCTCATCTAAAACTGTTGCAAGGGTCACAGAGTTTAACATGAGAAATTGTGCCTCAGGCTACGTGCTGGAATCTCACTGGAAGCAAACTATGGGAAAACAAGCAAGCACTATAATACTGGCGTACAAAAATATGTCTCTTGAAAGCTATATGTCATGCACTGTGCAAAAGGAGGACAGTGCAGAGCTGCAATCTAGCTGTCTCTGGATGTGAAGCAAAATAAAGACATTAACCTTGTGCTGTACCTTAATAAATTACAATTATTGAGGGTCAGGTCTTGTTAACTTTTTTGCAGAACCATGCTCATATAACCATATTTGTTCATATTTCCATGCAATACTCCAATGAATTAAGCATATGTGCCAAGATCCATTGTGCTAACAGACTACACAACTTACCACCATGTAGCACAGATGTACCTGTATGTCATTTCCTCTGACATTGGGTAGTGATGTACACAAAGGTATATTAAAAATTATTAGGAACTCTTAGAAGTTGGGAATGTGTTGCTTATCTGGGTAGTAAGTTTGGACTCTTCCTTCTTGCAAAGCTGTAGAATGCATTTAATTCCCCTGTCAGCTGTGCTAATAGAGTGAAGGTTTATCCTCTAGGAAGTATTCCTCCATTATAAAATTTAGCGAGTTAAACAAGATTATATACTGTAAACCAGAAATGAGTACAAAGGAAAAACTCCCATTAGCTTAAATCAACTTGTGTAAGCCTATTTCCTCTCTACTGCCAAAAGTAATTATTTGTCATCTCTTGTTTCTCTTTAGCGCAGAGTTAGACATACTGCTCAAGATGCATCTGATCCCAGTAGAGAACACAGCTTTCCCTAGCTTACCTCCATTGGCACATCCATCTCCTCTGCCGTCTCCCAAAAACTACTGCCCATAGGTAGGCAATAAAGTCACCAATCACCCCCACACTAGTTCTGTAAAAATGCTTCTAATTTCACTCTTCTAGGAAAAAATGCTAATCTGACTAATTAAACCAGCTTTGGGAAAAGCCTACAAACATCTCATGACAGCTGGTCTGAACCAGGGCAGTAATACCCAGGAAGGAAAAGCAGCAGAGGGCAAGAATTTCTCATCCCCAGTAAGCTGCAGCTGACACCAAACATCCATCTATACCTTGAGACACTTGAAAATTCATTATATTTATTCACCTTCAAAATAAATAAATAAACAAACAAACAAATAAATAAAGAATAAAGAAGGCCTTCACATAACCTGTAGTCCAGAGAAGCTCAAGCTAGACCAAGTTCCAATTGAAAATAAAGATGAAATTTCAGAGTAGAAAACAGGTTTTCCTGTTGGCAGGAAAAAATTGTTCCCTTTTAGTGAACAAATGAAAGGATCTATATGAAGAGGAAACTACAATTATGCAACTTCACCTTGTTGGTACAATAGTAGGCCTGGAGAATGTTGTTCAATCTTTGTTTCATCTTGAGGAGAAAAACACGGGAAACTGAGGTAGTAGATACCCAACCAGAAAAGTGAAACAGACTTCATCTAAAAATGTTGGTTTTCCTCTTCCCAAGAAGACATTAAGGTTTTCTTCCTTTCAGAGAGATATTTTAATCTTGATTACATTCAGAGGCAGACCTACTGTGAATATTTTATGATGTGACATATTTAGAAATAAATAGTATTTTTACAGTTGGAAAACCTCAGGCGCAGAAGTCTCCCCTAAATTTCTAAATTTCAGAGAAGAAACAATAATACTAAATACATACACACTGAACAGAGATTCAGCAAAGACAGAACAGTCTTTTCTATCCAACTGTGATAAAACATTTAGTTTTGTTATTCTGTTTCCACTGTAAAAGGCCTGCATGTATCACTTCACATTTCATTGTGTTCATTTGTATCTAGAGATCTGAGTCAGCTCCTGTTTACCAATTTAAAAAAAAACAAACTAGTCGATGCAATCAAATTGGAGAGGTATGCACCTAAGACTCACAGAATCACAGAACTGTAGGGGTTGGAAGGGACCTCCAGAGATCATCAAGTCCAACCCCCCTGCCAAAGCAGGTTCCCTACAGCAGGTCACACAAGTATGTGTCCAGGCAGGTCTTGAACATCTCCAGAGAAGGAGACTCCACAACTTCCCTGGGCAGCCTGTTCCAGTGCTCCGTCACCCTCACCTAAAGAAGTTCTTGCGCACATTTGTGCAGAACTTCCTATGCCCCAGTTTCTGGCCATTTCCCCTTATCCTGTCTCCACACACTGCTGAAAAGAGTCTGGCTTCACCACTCTGCCCCCCACACTTTAGATATTTATAGACCTGGATAAGGTCTATAATCCAGTCTTCTTTTCTCAAGGCTGAACAGACCCAGTTCACTCAGCCTTTCTTCATAGGAGAGATGCTCCAGGCCCTTCACCATCTTTGTGGCCCTCCGCTGGACTCTTTCCAAGAGATCCCTGTCTTTTTTGTACTGGGGAGCCCAGAACTGGACACAGTACTCCAGATGAGGCCTCACCAGGGCAGAGTAGAGGGGGAGGATCACCTCCCTCGACCTGCTGGCCACGCTCTTTTTAATGCACCCCAGGATGCCATTGGCCCTCTTGGCCACAAGGACACACTGCTGGCTCATGGCCAACCTGTCATCCACCAGGACACCCAGGTCCCTCTCTGCAGAGCTCCTCTCCAGCAGCTCATCCCCCAGTCTGTAACAGTGCATGCAACTATTCCTCCCTAGATGCAAGACTCTACACTTGCTTTTGTTAAACCTCGTACTATCTCTGTCATTCCTAACCAGTGGCTGCAAACACTGAAGTTCTTAAAATCCAAAATCCTAGTTATAATAATAACTAGAGATGGTTTAAAAGCAAAACAAAGCAAACACTTAAGAAAACATGATGCATCCATTGTCCTTATAAACCAGTAATAATAATTACACTGTAGAGTTACTCTGATAATGTTCTGCAATTTCAAATCTCAGAAACATTCAAGGACCACTGGAGTAATTCCCTAGAAATGTAAAAACATGAACAAGTCTTCCAGGCAAATGGGTGTCTGTTCTGATATGTCTAGATAGTATCCTGTAGCATTCCTAGGGAGCTGATTTCAGCTGATATTGAGATAATATGTTTATCAACATCCTCCTGAATGTTGCAGATTTTATGCAATACATGAGCATCTGAAATCCTGCTGAGCGTAACCTCTGCTACAGTACTGTGCTATGCTTCACTTTTCAACAGGTCCCATATTTTAGAATTTTCTAAGCATGTGTCATCAGGATACGTCCACTCTGGCTTTGGTTTTCATATGTATTCTTCTGCAATCCAAAAGATTGGGGAAAATAGTTGGAACAGTATCACATTATTTAGCCAGGTGCTTATAAATCTGTTCCAAGAGCTGGAAAAAATTCTGAGCATGCTGAGCATAAACTCAATAGAAGAAACTATGTAATTACTGAGCAAAACTTTAAGGAAATAATATGGTGTGATCTAGACTTAGGGAAATAAAAATGAATATACTCTTCAGCTCAGATACAGCATATACTTTGGACAAAGTCTTCACTTAAAATTCTACTTTCTATCTGCATTCTTATACTAACAAAAGATAAGATTCTGATATATTTTTCCTCTATATTCATATATTCGCAATGTAATATCAGATTTGAGTTTCTGAAACTTTCCTTTATCATCTCCTTGCATACATAAATCCAGTACAGAATCCCACACCTTTGCTAGTGGCAACCCTATTGCCAGAAACCGTGCTCTTCATGGATGGATGCCAGAAAGCCTAACCCACATTCCAACTGTCTATTTTTTAATTTTACATGTATACATATTACATTCCCAGGTTCTTCAAAACACACTGCTAGCATATCAGAAAGTAATTAAGCAAATGTTGAAACAATGTAAACTTAAAATCATTAATATTTTTTATTGATTTGTTTCCTAATTGCAGTTTAAAATACATCAACTGTTATGTAAAAAGATACATACTTCCAAAGATAATCAATTATATTCAAATACACTCTAAATTAACACCTGAGTGTTAAACAATGAATGTAAGAGATGAAAACTTGCTTTGATACCAAATATATAACCTATGTAAATAAACTTCATTAAATAATATTAGCAGTAATTAAAAAACTCAACAACTGAATTAGGCAGCCCTCTATACACAGTTGTACTCATGCCTGGCTTTTTCACTTGGTAAGGCATTGTCCAAATGGGATTCAGATTGACTGTGCTCTTTCCAAAACTGAAAATTTTTCTTGTAAATTTTCCTTCTTTCCTACTCCATCTATGAATGCTATATGATACAGCTGATCAATTCACTGAAGAACTTTTACTCTTGCTTTGTCAGAAATCTATACACAGCTGATAATTGATGTTTACCAAATTCCAGGATGGAAGTACAGCTTACTGTTTGCTAAAAGAGTTATCGCAGAACTTCTTACTTAATCTTAGTTATTTATTCATTGTTTGAAAGAATACTGCCTTGCAAATCCTATGCCTACAGGCAATTAATACACTCATGCTTAAAGTGGAGAAACAGAATGTACTGGTAGATTTAGAATCCCAGTATTTTAGTATTTTAAAAGCAAAAATATTATCAGAAGCAGTCATTTTCAGGAAAAATGAAGGTGGTGAATTTCATTAAAATGTTCAATTTGAATGAACCTCCAGCCATGCTGTGAAACAGCTTTGAGCTGGGAGGGGTCTCTCAATGTTGGGATAAGGAATACTCATCTGTAAAGCACAATCATACAACTTCTCCCTCCCCTCCCCCCCGAACTCCTTAAGTATACTGTCATTGTGGAAATGTCAAAATTATTTTTTCTGAGCCTCATGCCTTTACGGGAGAAAGGTTCAAACAGCATAAGACCACACAAAAAAATGTCAATAATCAGACCAACTTTTCACATTTTACAGTCGTGTCAAACTCAAAAGTACTGAGAAGCAAAATTGAGTGATTTACTTTTTCTTCTCTGCCTATAGCAGGCCCATGCAATCTCTACTCAAAGATGGCACTGAAGTTATTAATACAATGACAAATTTAGTTGGCAGTCTTTTGTTTCAGCTCATTTTTCCCTTCAAAAAAGCCCATGTTGCATTTTAATTTCATAGCTGTGATATTTATGTCATTTGAACTTTCTTGATTTCATAATCATGTTGTGAAATTTGTTTTTTCTTTATGTTTTCAGAGCCTAAAGTTGATTGTTTCCTTAGAATAGGAATTGTTTGTCTTGTTACTATTCATATTTTTAATCTTTTCTATGCAGATACTAAAAGAGTCAGAAGATATTTAAATAAGAGCAGTTGTATTTATGTCCCATGGTTTTAAGCCAATCTCATTTAGAGCTTAGTCAGGGACTGTGAACATTCAGTTTAGTGATCCTACAGCTGGAAAGGATCATCATGATCACGCAAGCTGACCAGGCCAAAGTTTTTCCCTAAACTAATTCTAGACAATGTATTATTTAAATAATAAACAAAAAGAATCTGGTCTTGATTAAGATCTTCCAGACAGAAGGAAAAAAAAAACAAAACAACCCTTCTCATAGACCACTGCAAATTGTTTCAATGATTAACTATCTTCATAAAAACAATAAAAAATATGCCTCCATAGTTCAACTGAGTCCAATTTCATTTTTTAAAATGGTGGTATCCAGATTTACATTTTATTAGAAATCAACTACTTAATCTTCTAATTATCTTTCGTCTAAGTTAAAATAACTGAGCTCTAGAAGTCTTTTGGACTAAGGCATGTTCTTCAACTCGGTGGTGAGTCCTCTGACTATCCTCCTAACACAAAGCAAAATACAAAAAAAGAAAAGCAACAAAGTTTAGAATTAGCTGACAAATACAAAACTCATTTTTCTAGGCTGATTTGAGAGTCTTGTGTTTAAAAATTCAAGGATCACACTGCTTTAAACTATAAGCTTTGGCTGTGGTTTTGCCTATTAATTACATAAAATGTAACATAACTTGGAAACAAACAACAGACATTTTCTAGAGTAATAGATATTTAGATACGTACTTGTAAACCTATCAATATCTACCTCCTGTACCCTACAGCTAGGATTTGATTAAATTTTTATCATACCACTGCATTACAGAATTTGAGAAATGGACAATGAAAAATGTAAGTAGAAGCCCTCTTCTTCATAGGAAGGCCAACATTTCCAGACATCTTCAGTCTCCAAACTGGGACCATCATGTCCATACATATGGAAAACGTCAGCAAGAAACCAGATTTCAGCAGTTGGAATACGTTTAAATGATAAAAAATGTGTTTCTGCAGCTGCTTAAAGTAACGATTATGGCTGGTTTGAATTAGATGAAGTGAAAACAGGAATCATCACAGAGTTCTATCTCCCACATCTCTGAAGGCAGCCCCTATATTAGAGGCCAAAACAAGATGCAACAAGCCCTTTGACTTTGCCCTTATCTGCAATTAATCAGCATATAAAAATGGATTCTACACATAGCATCAGCTAGTTTGCTTCTCCAGAGTATGACTACCTATATATATATATATATACATACATATATATATATATATATATATATACACACACATAACGGTTGCAAAGGGGTATATATATCTTTTTTTTTTTTCCTTTTTGATTTTGTTTAGTAAGGATGTTAATACATATAAATAAAAATTCTAGAATGGATTAATTTATATACAACCTCTATTAAGCTAATAATAGAGTTTTCACAACACAAGCAACTTGGTAGTTTTAGAACCTTTAAACATTTTCTAAATCTAAAAATATTCCATATTAATCATTTTGTAGACTTTCTAAAGCTCACTAGGAAGCTTTGTTATTGCTTTGTTATTCGGGAATCTCTACTTTAAGGCATTCTTTTGAAGAATTGCACAATTTTTGGCTTGTTTGAGATTCATAATTTAGAAGACAAACTGCCATTTTAATCACTTCTGCAAGCCCAACCTACCTAACTACTACTCATTCCATTTCTGATACACAATGTCCTTGCAGGAATTAATACAATTGCTAGCCTGGACTGAATTACAAGGAAAACATTTAATATATTTTTAGCTGTATTTTATCATAGTTAAAAGAAGGAAGAGGAACCAGATAATGAGATTAGGCAGCTCTCTATTGACTAATGACAAATACTCTGCAGACATGATTTAGAAACATCTGTGCTTCACTTTTTCTTTATTATTATTGTGTGCATTGCAAAAAAATAGACAAGTGCTGCGTAAGTGCCATAAAATTACAACATTTTGTTTCCTGATCTGAAGGAAGTGGCAAAAGGAAAATGAGCACATATGTATCTGAGTTCAATTTCTTTTCCCAATTTGAGGCCTAAGTCCATCATTCCTTAAAACCATCGAATGCAGTTTTTTGTTAGTACCACGTACTATACAGCACCTATGACAAGTAACCAAAGTAGCAGAAATTTCAGCATAGCTTATTATCCCTAAATATGAACTAAAAACTCACATCAACTATTGCATACAGTCAAATGCACACACAACTATTCCCACTTGCTTGAAAGCAAAATGCTAAAAAGATACTCTAGCTCAGAGGAAAGAGAATGCAACTGGTAAGCATGGATGTAAGAACCACTCAACTGATTTGAAGAAACTGAAAAGTAATTTGTAATTAACATTCAGCCATATTGTATGGGAGAATTCATGCAAGTCTAATATACAAACTCTTGGCCATATTAAATTACTAATGACTTTGACAGTTTTGTGAAATATTTTGTTCCGTGGCATGCTTTTAATATTCTTCTGCTAAGATTTCAGAACAACTGTAAAGCATAAAATGAACACAATACACTGCCCATTAAAAGTTTCAGTTTATAAGAAAAAAAGTTCCTAACTTATGGTTAGCCATAGGAACGATAAAATAAAACAACTCTTATCTTACCTTTATTATACATATTGGTTGGTACTTGGACGTCACTCAGACTGATATTTACAGGCAAGTTATTGAAGTGGTCATTTGGCACTAGAATGAACTCCTTTCCCAGCTCCAGATAGTTCCCTTCTTCATCTCTTTCATTTATAAGCACAGCATTGAAGTACTCATACTGCAACAGAAACCCATATTCAGTATTCTGAATTTGCAATCAATACAAAAATATAAGGAAGCTCAAATACTTTAATGTATGCATTAATCAATTGATTAATGTTTAAGCATATCTCTATTTAGAATTGAAAACCAAGATATTTTTATTACCTCTCAGAGTCTCTCTATACTCCTCATACAGGTATATTTCTGAAACCAATTAGAGATTTATCAATACATCTCACAGAAATTCCATGATTACCTTAGATCTCTGCCTGCCCTGAAAATGTTATAAGCAGCCCAATTAACTCTTTGAACATGGATGATGTATGCACTTTTTTAACACAAAGGATTCTACACTTAAATCATTTGCTGGATAGCTATCTAACTGTTCAGCTTATTTTCATCATTTCAAGAACTGCTATCAAAACAGAACCTGGGCCTTAACAGGCTAAAAGCATTTCTACTTCACAAGAATATTAACTAAACCAGTGATAACAAATTTTCATAGGCCTTTGTCTCCTCAAACTGTTACTGCTTACCCAATGTGTATTGACTGATGTTTCCTAATGGAAAACATTCACTCTGTGCTGAACCTTACATATGCGTATCACTGTAGGTTTTGTAAAGTCATGCATACTCTAACATGGGTGCATAAACTTAGCAGTGTCTTATTTTGAACACGAAATTATTGTTTGACTATTTACAGATTCCTGGAGAGTATTTGGCCTATTGTGTACTGAACTATAACTAGATAAGCAAAAGCAATTTAGATAAAATTATTGATTTTTTTATGACCTAGATTTACAAAAATTCTATCAAGCTTTGAAGGAAACAAATAGAGAAGAGTACTTTTTAACCTCCCAAATGTCCTTAAACCACTAGGCAACAGTTCTCATGATCTATTTCTTAATTGAAACAGACCAAAGGACAGCGTCTTTGAAGAATCTCATTAACTTAAATCCCAGTGTCTGCCTTAACTACCCATTTGACTGGAAATCAAAGTAAATAACATAAAATCATAGATTGCATATAACCTACAAAACTTTTACAAGGATAAAAATACAATACCATTTACAAGGCTAGAACAGACCAGCAAGTACAAAAACTTCAAAGGCATTTCATGAGCACTGCTTCTCAGCATGATATGCAACTCATTTTACTGAACAAAAATTACGAAAAATCTTAAAAATCAGTATGTGTCCATTAAATATGTTGAGACTTTTATGGCAAAATTTCCATATCTCTTTCAGTTTTATTTTCAGTGTTCAATATATAGAATCATAGAATTGCTCAGGTTGGAAAAGACGTTAAAGATCATTAAGTCCAACTGCAACCTAACCATACTAGCCTAACTCTTACAACCCTCCACTAAATCACTGATTAGTCCCTGAGCACCACATCCAAATGGTTTTCAAACACATCCAGGAACATAGTTGGTACTTCAGATGAAAGCAGAATAAAAAATGAAATCCTATAGCTAGATATTAAGTGCCTGTGAAAGAGAAATATACGGACAAGCTTAATATTCCCCCATCTCTAATCGTATAAAGTGGACAAAATGTATCAATATTTGAAAATCAATCTTAATGAAAAAAAAATCTGTCACGATTAAATTTATTTTACTTTAAGTGCTTAATTGATGAACCAAATAATAATCTGCTGCATATATGCCACAAGTATACACAACTACTGAAACTTAAATTCCTGGGGGGGAACACCAGAAAAATTTAGTTTCAGTATTTTGTTTATTTGTTGTTACTGTTGTTACCCTGTTCTTGCCCCTGCCCTGCAATTCTCGAAGTACTGATAAAGAAAAGACTGTAAATATAATTTGCTTAAAGCTGTCTTTTCATTAACTTTGGGAATTAATGCATTCATTATGAGAATTATCCCAAACCCACTTAACACCACTGGGAAGATATCACATTTGTGCATTTAGTTCTTCCCACAACAAAAGGATGAAGAAATACGATAGTGTACAAGAAATACAGTCCTTACTCTGTCTGGGAGAAGCCTTCTCCACCTATGTTTCCTACCCAAGTTTACCAGGGATGATTAAACCACAATGTATGCATGCTTCCCACATGTGACAGGAGCTGTATCAATTTCCCTTTCTGCAAAAGCCAGAGACAGCTAGCAGAAGACTTGAAAGCCCAATTCGGATTTCCAATCTCAGTAGGAAATAGAATATTAGTTCAACATTAAGCCAGGCACTAATGTCTGCTATAAAAAAAAAAAAACAACAATCCCACACAAAGCAAAGAAAGTAAGCCTCATAGCTTTTCTGTATTGTAGTAGATTGTACAGTAAGTCTGAAAAAACCTGGCACAGAGAGTAAAGTGATAAACAGAATTTCAAATAAGAATGTCAGAGTACATTTTACACGCAAAGCATAGCAATAATCTCTTAAAGAACATTATTTCCTTGCATTCCATTGGTTATTTCCTTTTCCAAAGGAATTAATTAGTAGACATTTTCCTTCATCATGTTCTGTAAGTGGCAAGGCTAACCAAGTATTAAAGATCATTATATTTTAAATAAATTATATAAATCATTTCACAATTAAGAGTATTCAGAATTGATTGTTAATTTAATTCATACAGTATTCACCGACCTTTTGGTCCAAAACTGTATTATCTCTTTTCAACTCTATAACCATATATAGAATTATATTATCTGAGTTTTTAAAATAAATCATAGCACAAAATCATCCTAATTTTATAAGAGACAAAGGATGACAAACAAGGAGAATATTATAATCCCCTCCCCTCCTTTTTGCCCAAAAAATAACAAATTTCAGACAGTCCTTAAAGTTCTGAAACACTCAGTAATATACACAGCTAAAAAATACCTCTTGAAAAAAGTTCAGTGTGTAGGCAGAGCTCTTACACAGTGCCTTGTAGTGCATGTTTTGCTTCCAAGGAAATTATTGACTGTGACAGCTGAAAGGCAGTAGAAGGAAAATTAAAAATAAAAATTGGAGAAAAAGTAGTGAAGCAAATCCATCCGGCAATCTGACACCGCATTTAAGATAATGCCCAAGGGAAAGAGGATAAAGTCCTGTTTGCTGACAACACAAATACTCTACCTGCTAAGCTCTAAAAGAAAATGACTTCAATTTAATCTTGTCAATTGAGGTCAATCTTTGATGTAACCTTAACTCAGTGAGTTCTGAGTGTGCACAGTATTACATGCCAAGAAGATATTAGTCTAATAAATAACAAAACAATTATCTAGGTTAGAAGCACATCCTGGCTTTGCTGTGACTTGGCCAACAGATGAGCTTACACTGACTGTATGCGCGGACTTGTGTGGTGAGCAGTAAACTGAAGAAAAAGCTCTCAAAGAAAATTTCATTCACATAATATAGCACACACATCTCAAGCTCTGAATATGAACACACATATATTCAAACTTGCACTTAAGCAGGCACACTGGATTCCGTTGTTCTGTTTATTTTTATAAGCACTGTCCTTGACAGCATCGTCATCACTCTGAATGTTTTGTCAAACATTTTAAAATCCCCTGATAGAGTAATTGAACAAGACTTAGATCAAGGCCGTAAAATTAGGGAGAACTGGGAATTTCAGTTCCCATGCACCACTATTCTTTTACCCTTGCGAAGAAAGTCTCCCCATGCAAGCCAATCTGCACTGATCACTAGTGCTCACCAGTGCTCAAAGCAAGCATCTGGATCACTCTTCCTTAGCAAAGGGCTGGGTATGTTTGAGAGACATCACAAAGAATCATATTGCTGACACAGACAGCAGAACGCTGGCTGCTCTGATATAGTGAAATAATAATAGGAGGCAGGCACCTGGGGGACTGTTAGGAGGTCAATCAGAAAATTATTTTACAGGTTCATTCAGAATTACTGGAAAAGGCAAGCTGTGTTTTAAATCACCATGTGACAGCCACAATACAAAGATACGTGCAGTCTGTTTTCTGAGGATAGCTGTCACAGACTGAGGATAAGGATGATAAAAATTAACTCCTGCAAAAGCTATCAGAAGTGGAAGCGCAATAGTTTCAGCAAGCAAAGAGAACCTCAGGGTTAGGCTGCAGGGAAGAATTGATCACTAAAGCAAAAGCAAACTTGGCAGTTGCTTCAGTTTAGCCACTTAGTTCAGCCTAATAACTAAATAAGCACCTTGATTGTAATGGATATTTTGCTGAGACAATACGTCAGTAATTTAAGTATAATACCAAAAAAACAATATACTGTCATGCATAAATGTAGATCTGTACAAACTTTTAAAAGACTGACACTCCCTACTTCCAATTATGTTTATCTTACTGTAAATCAGTACCTCATGATGCTTGTGTTATTAATTGAACACTTTTTAAGATTGTACAGAGGATATATTTCTTCAAATTTAAATCTTTACTGTTTCATTTAAAAGACACATTATGATGCAAATTGCCTTTGTGAATCAGAGACTACCTGGCACATAATAATAAACACTTTTCAGATGGTTCTCTTTCTAACAGGAAAATGAATTTGCTTTTATTGGTATGAAACAAGGCACTTTACAATTTTAGATTGATGTATTTTTTCCTATAATACAGAAATTATTATTGCAAGACAGCATAAAATCCTCTGTTCACAGAGCAGTGAGGAAGATTTGAGAATGCTACGAGAAATGATTTGCACCGATGGTTCAGAACTATAGCAATATTGCAGTTACGCTAATAATTTTCAACTACGCAAGAATCCTTTTTACAACATTTCTGCAAACATATCATTCAGATAAAGGCAAAGATGAAGGTCTCTAGAAGATACTAAATCAAGGAACAGTTATGGCATTTGTGTGAGCCTCAAATAGCAGAGAAAGTGAAAAAGGAACAAATGTTAAGGAAACTGAAGAAGAAAACTGGCATTAAATGGCACAGACATTTGAATATCTATGAGACTTTCAACACAACAGATACTATCATAAGTTGAAAGGACGAAAAATTCCTTTTCTCAAGACTGACAAGCAGAAGCTCTCTCTGAAAGCGCAGATATGCAAAAACAAAAATACAAAATGGAGTCATTCTTTCTGAGGGAGACTTTGTACTACAGAACACGCATTGACAGCAGTCTCTACTCAATGTGTGTTTCAATGCACATTAACTTCCAGAGTTCAAAAAGTCTCTTTTGACAGTTGTCCACTAAGAAGAATTTCTGTTTTAAAGCATGCGATTAAAGCTCTTGTATTCAAGTATTCAGTCTGATGTTAACCAAAAAAAGCATAAAAGTCACAAAAGCAAACTGCCTCATGTACTAAAACCTGCTCTGAATTTTAAAAAGCTTTTAAAATTGAGAGAGCTGGCATCTCCTTCATTTGCTGGAAGTTACAATCTTTATCATTTCTGATTATTCCCTCTTACTTGCTTCTCTGGAGGGACTTCCAATGCCTATTTATTCTTTTTAATGCCTTTATCCAACATCAAGGCTCAGAAACCACCTGAGATTTGAAATGCTGTGACCAGAGCGCTCTCTCTAATTGCAGGAATACAGAAATGTTACTTAGATCCTCACAAAAAACAACTGGCCTACTTTACTACACAATCAGATTAAGATGACCTTTCCCCAGGCTGTCCATTCCTCCCCAGCATGATTATGCCATTAAAATTGTATTAAAATGGGATAAATAATTAACATTTTATTACAGTAAAAAATCAATTATACCAGCATGCAAACTGATAATGCAACAAGGTTTCAGAGGTATTGTAAAAATTTACTGATTCACTGAAAATGGCAAATAGCAAGTAATTATGATGGCTATTTTAAATGATCTGCTGAAGTTCAAAAGAGTCACTGTGACTGTATGATTCAGATGGTAAATCTTTCCTTTAAAGATCACTCTTGAAGCTAATAAACACAAGAAGGATAAAAAACTTTACGCCCTTCGTTGGACTTTCAGTTTGAAACTTGGAACCTTTGCTTCACAAGACTTACTGGAGATCCAATGCTTTTACTTTCTCTAGGAGTGTTCAGTGTTAATTTTCATATGCATAAAAGCCTCCCAGGGAATATTTTCTTCTATACAGCACAACAAATATCCACTCTGCGTCAACTCCTCTTTTCTCCCAAGTCTATGGATGTGCGTTAAAAGACAGCAGTTACACAGATGAGCAATTTCAGGGCTGGTTATCATGCTTGGACAGAGTCAGAGTGAGCCATGGAAGCAATTACTTGAACATTTCTAGAGCAATTTTAAGTAAAAATTTCATAACTTGCAACCATTTTATAACCAGAATATGAAAATGGCCAATTTTGTGCATTTGTGAAGGCTGAGTGTTTCAGAACTGCATAATTACCACAGATTTCAGAAAGCCTTATTCCCTGCCAATGAGCTTATACTTTAATACCATGAAACAGTAAAAGAGCAAAATTCTCCAACCTGGAAAATCCTCCAGTACAGCAGCATGGCTCTGTTTGATAAGGCTTATCATGTGGCACATATTGCTGAGTGAGAATGACGGGAATTCTTCTGGGGCTGGGGCACACCTGATGTGCTCCCCCTCCAGCTCTGCTGCTCTGGCTCTGCACTGCTGGGAGGAGTCACAGCACATCCCACTGCTGAGGGCCATGGGGAGCTCCTCTCCGTGTCTCCAGCTCAGAAATACACCAATAGCAGAGGTTCATTTTTATTGCCAATAAACATGAACAATGTCAGGCATTATTTAAGCCACACTTTGGAAGAAGAAGCAATCTTTTCAAAAGGACAAGGCTTGTGTAAGAGCAAAGCAAAATACAGTAGTATGTTTCTCTTGAGAATGCTGAACCATTTGTATCAAGCTTGCCATTACTTCAACCCCTGCAGTAGTGATGATCTCCCCTTTGCAGATTTGGAAAACAGTGATACAACTGACACAGTAGACCCTGAGTACATTAATAGTGTACTTCAGAACATCAGAACCCCCCTTCACTATGTCCTATTTCATTCTAAGATTAAAAGTACCACCCCTTTGATGTGGGTGAGACCAAAATGCAGGTTCAAAGCATGGCATCCTGCCATGTTGCTGGGATGCCTAGGGAGGAGAGTGCCATAAAATCTCTGCATTTCTATACTTATTTTTAAAAAGGTGGTGGTAAGGAGAAGCATTCATTCTTGGTCAGCAACTAGGGAATAAAAAGAAGTAAAAATGAATCCTGAGCAATTTTTACAACAGGATTAACTTCTGGCCATGCTCAGGGTATAAGGTTATGCATGTTATAGACTTAAACAGTATTTTGAAGATTGTTGGCACGTTTAAAAAGAGCATGAAGTACAATTTAGAGTTTGTTATATTTGCCCTCAGAATCCAATTCTGAAGAAAGCTTGCATTGCACAGAGCAAGCCAATTGTCAACGGATTTCTCCTCTCTAAAGTCTTCTAACTCAAATATTCCTGAAATCAGTTGTATGGGACTAACCTCTTTACACAAGCTATACTATTTGTGCATCCTGGAAGATTAAAACAGAAACAAAACAAAACCACAAAACCAAACCCAATTCCCAGACTTAATACACAGTTTTCTTCACTACCTAGAACCACAGGCCTCCTCCATTTCTCTTGAACTCCCCATAGATCACATCAAGCTAGTGAACCAGCAAGAATCAACCACTTCTATAAAATAATTCAGTAAAAGGATATTACACAGAAGAGTAGGATATTGGCAGAATTGCTTTAAAATCACCATAGTAATGTTTGCTAATGGTTTCCAGCTTATTATAAGATACCTTGTTAATGACATTCAATGTGTGACATTAAGCAAAATTCCAAACAATTTAGAATGTGCCACAGATTTTATTTTTTTTCTTTGAAAAGCAAACCGTTTCACAAGATATAAGGTGAAAAGTTTAAAGTGAAATTGGTGTAGTTCTGTGCATGTTCAGCTCATCTGACACGGGCAGGCTGATGACAACCTCAAGGTTGCTTCTAATTATCAGCAGGGACATATCTGACTTCTGTGTGCCCTTCTGCAATCACACACTCTAAGTGCCTCATTCCAACTTCCAAGTAGCAAGAAAAAATATTTCTCAAGCTCTGCATCTTCTCTATCTTGCATGAGAATCAACTTGAACTCAGAACCCTCCTAGTCTAAGGCATGCATGTAAAGCTGCTCTCAGTGAGAGCTGTACTGTCTCCTGAAGCCACGCTTGGGGATAGTACAGAGCCTACATACAGTGTTAGGTAGGAGGTTAATAACTATTCCTAACAAAACAGAAAGTAACAGGCAGTTTACACACAGCAGTCTACAACATTTGAACATGAACTGCAGCTCAGGCTGAATTAAACCTTGTACTTCACCAGATTTTTTTTTCAAACCAACAGGGGATAATCAAAATAATTAGATACCAAAGAACTAGAACAGAACAAATTTTCATGGGGCTCACTGCAATCTAAGATTTGTTTTGCTACTCCCAACCACCTACCATACACGCAGGAGATTAAATTAATATTATTGACTACACAAAGGAAAGCAAAAGAACACGTGCAACATTACTGAATTTATTTGGGAGTAAAGTGAGAGATGCGATGTTGAGCAAACGAATGTATACAAATCCTCTTCAAATGATTAATGACTCTCTCATGCAAAATAGAAATTTGGTCAGCTAAGCCCTCAGTTGAAATAACAAGACCATGTTGATGAGTTAATTTAATAAAAGAAACACATGCCTCCAGAGTCACAGAGTTCTCAAGGAGATGGTGGGGGAGGCGGGGGGAGGGAAGAGTGGCATCTAGTTTGTTCATAATGAGAACTTCAAGCATTTTAAAAAAATGGCATGAAGACTTGGTCAATAAAATAATTGTTCCACAAGCAGAAAGAAAAAAAAAAAAAAAAAAAAAAGAATAAACTAAGCATAGTTACAGTTTGCAAAATTTCCTCCTATGTGCAAATACATCAAAGTATCACAAATTTCAGGTTGTGTTATGAGAACTCCTCACACTTGCAGGCTACGCTAAGAACCGTGTACATTATGATGGGGTTACTATTGAAGTGCAAATAACACTTCTCCCCTTCCTTATAGTATTGGTTTACATTGATCACATGAATCAAATTTACAAAGATACATGAACAAAATACTTTTACATGTCATGCTCAAAGATTTTTCTTGTCTTCATTCAACAAGCATGAGTTCCAGTTATACAAACAGGACTATACAAACTATAAAATACCATTTTATATTAGCCTGTGAAATAAGCTGGGATAGAACTGCCGGTGGAGAAGAATGGGAGTACACTAACATTTTGGGTATTGCAAAACATTGCAGGGTAAAACAAACAGCAATGTACTACCCATTTCCCTAATTCATGCAGATAAGGGAGTGGTACAGTCCACTAAGGGCTAAGATCATGAAACATAGATCTTTGTATTTTCAGCTTTTAACCATTTTTCACATCATGTAAAGGCAGACTAATAATGATAAATATAACAGCAGCAATAATGAAATGTGTTATATAAATTGAGCTTGTCAGAGCAATATCATGAAACTATCTGGAATCTGTACTATTGTTTCTCCTCTGTATTAAATTCTGAGCTATTCATGGAACAATTTAAGGGTAAGCTATTTGAACTGCAGATTGTTGCTGTTGTACTCTTATACAAAACTTCAGAGGTAACAGGCAAACCACAGCACACTGGTTTTGCTACTGCTTTTCTGTGAAAGCAATTACAAAGACCATTCAGATTTTCAGAATCATTACCATTTTCCACAATCCAGCTGAAATGTGTAAGGCATTTTTATCTGTTCTGAATTAAAATGAATTAACACTCTTAGAAAAGTTGGTCAGGTAAAGCAAGGCAACCAAAAGCATCTGGATGATGGGGGAAATGGCAGTTTTGAAATCACCTATCCCACAATCCAGCAGGCTTCCCAGGTTGTTTACAGATGTAGGTAATGCAAGCTAATAGATAACATCTTCCCAGGACTGGGAAGGAAACATTGATGGGAAGGGCCTTACATGAAGTGGTCAGCGGAGGTTTTTAGAGCAGCAGTGGGCAGGGGCAGCCCTGGAAGGCTGCATAGTGTCTGTGCATTTCCTTCAGCTGGACAGGATAGATCACACGCATAGCAGCCCCTCAGCCATCTAAACAAATTAAAAACTAGTTTGTAGCAATCCTTGGATACTCTTTCTAAACATCCCAATTTCCTATTTTACTGCTCTCATCCTGTCTCTAGTAAAAAAAAAATAAATTGAAAACAAGATATGAGAGGGAATATGTTGCTCAGACACAAATGAGTCTAAAATGTTCATCTTGAAAAAAAAAAAAAAAAGAAAAAAAAAGCATGAAGAGTCCTTCATTCTTACCAGATGTTTATCTAAGGCTCCATTTCTTTTGTTACTAGGATATCATACAAAGAACAATGTTTAAGGACATGCACACAGTTTTTTCTTCCCCTCATTTGTTATTAACCTTCTACAGGAAAAGACATTATATAGATACCTAAATTCCTCTGTGATTGACAACATCGATGGAGAAGAATTGAATGTAAAAAGACCATAAAAGTTCTTAATTATGATTTACAGAAAAATCACAGAATCATAGAATCGTTGAGGTTAGAAAGACCACTAAGATGTAGTCCAACCATCAACTCACACATGTGACCACTCCAGACCACATCTCTCGCTGTGACATCTATTCTTTTCTTGAAAAGCCCTAGGGGCGGTGAATCCACCACTTCCTTGGGCAGCCTGTTCTAATCCTCTATTTCCTTTCAACTTCTGCCATAGAAACAAAGATTACTGTAAATGTATATGCTTTTAAAAATGATCCTCCAGTTTTGCAGGTGTTGGCTCTGAGCTCACCACCAAAGCTAAACCAATATTCTTAAAAATATAATTGTACTTAATGTTCTAAATGGTTCTTCTAATGGATATTTATTCCCATGCCTTCTTGACTTTACATCTATGTCAATAATGACATGCAATATTAATAGCCTTCCCTGAAAAAGACAGGTTACAGCCATTTCAATTTAGTATTCATCTAAATAAATAAATAAAATTCATCTAAATAAATAAACATCTAAAAAAGGCGCCACCAATTGGAGAAAGTATGTAAATAATGAAATGTTCACAAGGCTGACTCAGAGATCATTCATTCAGTTTTCCCAGACTTCAGTTTACTACACAGATGACATGCTACATAGATTGCAAGGGAGAAATTAGACTAGATATTGTTACGCTCTCCACCAACTGCCAGAAAAAAGATCCTCCCTCCTACATAAGGTGCTATGAAAGACTTTGGTTAGCAAGCAGCTTATCATTATCTATTTCACTGACATAATATATGGACTGACTAGACCACACAGGGATTTGAACAATACATACAACGTATCATGAAGAAGCCCTGAAATGTAATACACATCTCAACCATTTCCTGATCTAAAGTTTAAACAGAGACCTAAACCAGACTTATAAACTTTGGTGACAAAATATGTTTTTAAAAGCAGAAGGATTTGTACTAATGGATACCATTCAGATGATCAACATAGCACATATCTTAAGTCAGAAATATACCACGGATAAAACATTCAGGTACTTAGAGCACAAATCTGAGCTTAGGTTTACCTGAGCTCATGCTCTATGCTGAGGCTGAAAATGTGCAGGGTTTGTAAACAGTAAAGCTGATTAAGAATAATGAAACAGCATCTCTGCAATCTCACCAATTCCCATTTTGAATATTACTGTATTTAGAAAGAGTTTTACAACAGGAAGACTTATTATTAATACAGAATTATTTTCTAATTAGAGGAAAGTCTCTACTTAAATATCTGTAAGTAGAGACATCCTGTATTTTAACTTTACAATTGACGTGTGCATTTGTCAGTATCTTGGCTTCAGTTAGATAGTGACAAACCATAAATGCTTTTAGGAAATGAAACATTATTAAAAAAAAAAAAAAAAAAAAAAGAAGAAGAAGAAGAAATAGCAAGATGACTTACTGTCTCTGTTACAGCCATGCAGAAACTCCAAAATCAGTGTGACAGTGGTTGCAGCAACTAAAAACAATAGCCGTTGCCATCCCTATAACTGTTTAAGATCAAGCTGGATGGGGTCTGGGGCAGGCTGATATAGTGCCTGATTTAGTGGCTGGCAACCCTGCCTACAGCTGGGAGTTGGAACTAGATGATCTCTGACATCCCTTCCAACTTGATCCTTCTGTTCAATGATCTTTATACATGTATAGGACTAAGGAGCTGATCTGATATGCCATTTTGATGGACAGAAGAACTAAGAGGGTTTCCAACTGCATTTTTTAACCCCATACCCCAAATTCTCTGCATGAGGGTGCATTGAAGCTGAAATGATTTTGACGCTCAGTGCTTCCGTGCTGCAGTAGTTCTAACATTTCCTAGGCATTTCAAGTGTTTGCAGTAGCCAAAGAGCAAACTGCATTCCTGGCCTCCACTAAGGACATCTAGAAAGAGAACAGGATGATTCAAGGTTCATATACTCAAATTTTTCTGTGCTTCCTGCTCAATATAACACACAGCACCGACACCTTGCTGTCAAAGTTCAAGCTTGAAGTTGGGATTTCTGAGCCTCTCAGTAATTACTGAAGTCTAGGCCTTTGTAAGTCAAATATTGACTAATGGGAAAAGAGAAGACAGCCCTCTGAAGATCTCCACAGAAAGCAATAAAGAAAGATCACCTCACCAACTTTTTCCTGGTTAGCTCCAATATTTGCACTTCTCAAACATTTGTATTTCCTATGGCAGTACTTATGCTTCTCATTATGCTGTTGCTCAGTATTACATTAGACCTGCTTAAGGCATATTAGGCGACAAAAGGTAAAGAACATCAACCACTTGTTTCTTTCCTACAGCTATTCTTCCCAAATTTAGTTTAGATAAAACAGAGATCTATCTGAAGCAGCAAATATATTTATTACCACAGAGCCAGAAGTAAAACCTTGGGCAAGTCAGATAAAATTAGAAACTTCTTTATATCCATCTTACTGGAGACTCAGCACTTGAGGCTTTGCTACTAACTATAAATCAGAAGGTCAACGCACTTCAAGAAAGAATCATCAAATTCTAAAATACTATTTCTGAAAGTTTAAGTTTTCCACTCCAACACAACAGCAAATTATTTTTATTTTGATCTAGAAAACAGTCAAACATATCTGTATGCTTCCATAATGAAATCTTGCAGCAGTGTTTTGCTTTTTTTTTTTTTTCCCCAGCAGATGATTTTTAAGCATCTTGCTCAAAAGAGCAGAAAGGAGGAGTCAACATTTTGCATCTCCTAGGAGAGAGATCAGTTTTGTTTCCCTATCTACAAAATGGGAACAATCAGACATGATTTTTGCAAGTTTGAAACTGACGGATGAAGAACACTCCATAGCATTACTATTATTTCTATATTAACAAATCTTCTAATATACGCTGCCTACAATAATTCAGAGCAACACTCCAGATTCTATTTCCCATCTGAGCACTTAAAATAACATTCTGAATGGTTCTGCTCAATGGTTCTGCTTAAATTTCATGATCATGTAAACTCAATTTTCTAACAACTTCTCTTTGAATGAAGTCTTCACACGGTAACATGGTTGACTGTCTAATCCCAGGCAAAAGCAACAGATTTACCTGTTGAAATAATCATTTCACCAGAGTCAGCTGTTGGTTGTATTTTTAGCAGGAACAAAATACTTCCCAATCAGCTTTGCAAAGCACAGAAGAAATTCTGCAGATAACCTACTTATTTACAGGTGAACTGATCATTAAGTCAGAAAGAAAAGTTATAATGCAGTTTCCTAATATGTCCTTCATGTCTATGAATTAGTGTCAACAGCATGGATTCAGGCCAGAAGACATCCTAGAATAGCTAAAAAACACTTCTTACATTTTCTAGCAAGCCAATGGCTTAAGCACAACCATGAGGCACAGAGGTTGATTTGCTGGTGACAATAATGTCTCGAAATTACAAATGTCAAATGGCAGCAATTCACTGCAATCAAGCATCTGTGTTTAATTTATTTATATTAAGCTTCCACATTTCTGAGACATGGTTTCACCCAACTGCATCCCTAGGAGTGTAAATTACCATCAAAGTACACAAGTGTAAATCTGCAGAACGTAGCTGTGTTTGAATGTGACGCACAGCAGACAATTGCAAAAGCACATCTACAGACTCATTGTCAAAGCTACTCCAGACTTGGAAATGTCTTCATATTTTTCCCCAGTTTATGGAGGAATTTAGAACGTAGTAAGTATATAGTTAGCATTAAATGTGATTAATTCGTACTGTGGGAAAATATTATAAAAACTGAAATAGTGCTCTGCAGATTTCATCCTCTCTCCCCACCCAAACTGCAATCAAGCAGATGCCTATTCAACTTTCTGAACACACTGCCAGAACTCAATTTTAGGAACTGGCTTTTTTCTCCTCTGGCTATAGTATGTAATGTTTCATTTTTCTGTGTCACACTATTTACCATGCACATATTTTAGCCATATCATTTTGCAGTATGGTTCTGGGCTGGCTGGCTCACAGGTTCTTTGTGTTTTCCTTCATTCTATTCTTCATTGCTTTCTCATAAGCCTGTTTGCCATGTCTTATTTGCCTATATTTGTAAAATAAACAGGAAATATTATTAGTCCTTTCAAAGGCACACAATACAGACTTCTAAGGAAAAGCTGCAGGATCCATCAGAGTGATCTGAGAAGAAAAAGTTTGGGGTTTCTACTCTGGTTCACTCTAGATTCTGCTCTGAGATGTGTGTCAGAATCTTTGAAATTTACTTGTAACAGTGAAAAGATGAGACCAAATCTTGGAAATTGGTACAGAGCAATAAACTAATCTTCCGATTAGAGCAACAGGGCTCAAGTTTGCTTGAAGAGTTCTGTGAAGCTTAGAAAAACTCCCATGGAAATTTAGTCCTCCACTGTTACTCAAGTCCATCAATGCTTGGCATGGTTGCACAAGTTTAACGTAAGGTTTGCAAGGTTTTGACAAACACATACTTTTACTAGTGTTACCTTATTTCAGGTAAACACATTCGCATATGTACACTTACTGAATTTAGTCTATATTTCACTGCACTAAAATTAAGTGAAAGCAGGAAGACAAAAATCAAGGATGTGAGGAATGCTTGATAATAGACCTGCATCCTACTCTGCCCCACACTGCACATGCCATCTGAAAATGGAAAAGATATATTCCCAAGTGACTTCACTATTTAAATTTCATTCTCAAATGCTGCATTTGGCTTTAAATTTGGTGTGAAAATCTGCCATGCTGAAGGATAACTATGGTGTATAACACAGCCCAGGGCAGAAACTCTCAATTCAGACACAAGCGAGCATAGCATTACCCCAGCTTCTTTAGCTTTATTTAGGAAAGAGCCTCTCACATAAGGAACAGCCTCATACAGACAGGCCTCCTGCTTTCCAGAGTAGAGCAGATAGTCCTCTGACAGCACTCTATTTGGCTGTGTTGATAGACCAGCATCTTACATTGCTGCAACAACGATGGTTCAGAAAAAACCAGACACAGGTGTTTCTAATGCTTAACCCAACCGCCCTCAGCTGGCATTTTTCCCTCCAGGCTCTGTTGCTACTTGGCTCCCTAAAAAGAAGTCATTCCATACACTGGCATCTTCGGAGGAGAAAAAAAAAAGAATTTACAATTGACTCAATGGCACATAATAACACTGGATATTATTTTACAACATGATTCTGATTTGTAATCACAATTCCCTAGCCTAAAATATATAATATAAATAATAAGCATTATTATTTTAAACTTGGTATAAAATTATCCCCACTTTTCTAATATCCAACTTATTTGCTAAAAAGCACATAGATTATCGGTTATATACACATGAAAACAATACAATGACAAACTACCTAATAAGTATTTTTAATCAGGTTCTACATACTAAAGAGTATTAAAACTCTGAAAATAAAGTCTGGCTCTTAGCCATTTTTATTTGTATTTTGTAGCCCACATCTATCTGGCACTCACCCACCTCTCTCTTCTATACCTGCACTGGAGTGGAAGAGAGCTCCTTGTCACAGCAGTTATTCAAAGGGAAAAAAAAAAAAAAATGACAACCCCAAAAATATTTGGCCATTTATTCTCCCACTTCTCAAAACTCATTACATTGTATTGCATTTGACTCTATTATAAAAGTTTATGCTTACTGCAAATTCTAAGGCTTTATTGGATTACAATTAATTTCCATCACAGTGTCTGCCTTTTTACATCTGAGGAGAACTTTCTAACTTAATATTGTGAGGAGAGAGGGGGGAAAAGCTTAATTAGGGGCAGAAATATGTGCACAACCCCCTCTTTGACAAGAGACTTCCCTTTAACCATGCAATGCAAGTCTTCTCACAGCCTGGAGCAACCAGTACGCTCTGCCCAAGTGCTGCATAAGAAACACTCCAGCCCTCGTGGATGCCCACCACCTCTTCTGTGTGAGTATAGGACTGGAGGCTGCTTGGTCAAGGCAATGGATCTGCTATGCAAATAAGTGTTTCGAAAAGACTGATAAAAAGACTCTTTTTTATCACATTTCCTTCAGTGTTCACAGAAAAGGGGAAGTAATGGAGAGTTCATTCAAAACAGATTACAAATGGAAGGTCTGATTGCAGGGGAGAAAAGAGCTACAGTGACCTTCAATAAATAACTGCAATGGTTCCACATGAGTTAATAAAAGTGCATCCCCTTCACATGCCCTTCCCTGGCTGCATGGCCAAGACCATGTATACAAACTGAGAGGTCAGCATTGGCTAATGACCACAAACAGCTTCCTCGTTGCAGTCAGATTGCTACAAGGCTCGAGCGCTGAGTCACAAACTATCCCCTGCCCTACATGTGTAAGACATTAAGTGTTCATCACAGAAACTTAAATATATTAAATTGTTCCTTCACAAATGGCTAAAAAGAGCTTTCAAGTTGCAGTTGTTACTCAGTGATATGGAAGCAATAAAGTTAAGGTTCCACATGCATCCTCAGCTCTGAATTTTTCTCAACATGTAGTGTGGCTGCTATAAATCACTTTTTTTTTTTTTAACTGAAAAGAGAAAAATACTACTTTTTTATTTGCACAAAGTTTCCAAACTCTGTAGAAAGCTCTATTTTAATTTAAATAACACAGTCCTTCTTACAAACTCATTTTTATGCACAAAGATCCTTTGCCTATATTTAGGCATGCTGATATTCTAATAACATTTCTCTATGCAGTGCCCCACTGGCAGTGTTCACATCTAGGAACGTAACAGTGGGATAAAGGGCTTTTGCAATGGATGCATCCCTCTGCTTTTTGCTATCAATCCTTCCATACACCCCAGAAAGTACTCAAATCTAAATCTAACTTAATTTAATGCACAGTAGGTCTTTATATACATAAAATCCTTCATCACTGCTTTGTCTGGTTACACACAGGCTGATGCAGGTTATGTACAAAATATACTGTGTATTTTTCAAGTAGACGACTTGCACTGACTCTGGCTGGCACACATGTAGTTCACAGCACTTGGAGCTATCTCATATTTAAAGCAGCAATAAAAATATTTGATGTTATACATAAAACAGTATAAAATTACATAATTAAAGATTATATAATACTTCAGACCAACTAGAGAACAGTTTTTTGTTCTCTTGAGAAATATATCCTATGAAAGAGAATATACTTAACCTTACCTTTGAGCTATTCAACCTGAGGTTTCATCTGTCCAACATTACTCCCTCTATAACAAACTCATTTTGGTTTTCCTTCTGAGACAGCAAGTTTACAAGATAAACATGCTTACTAAATTTTGAGTCGTAATTGTAAAACAATTGACCTTGAAAATGCTTCTGTAGAAACAGCTGACCATTAAATTCCACGCATTTTTTAAGATTTAAAAAAAAAAATCTTTTACAAATAGTCAGATTTCTACTGTATTTTCTTTCTAAAACAGAGGAATCAGAAGAAAAACTTACTGTTTTAACTGTGGTTAAATCTGTGGTTCAGTGCTTTCTTTTATGAGATTGAACAAAAATTCAGATGTAGTACATTGAGGGCCAGGTCTATATTATGTCTTGAGCAGAGAATTAGAACATCAAGTTTCATTACATTAAATGTTGCTGGAAAAATTATTTATTTAATTCTAAGAGCTTTTCCTGCATTGTCTCAAAAGCCTTCTTCATTTCTACATTTATGCTTCATCAATTACCTGTCCAGGAAACAATTGAAAGATGTGTATTAAAAGATAGGAATCTATGGATGGGCAGCTTTCATGCTAGTCATGTGCCAAATGTCACCAGTGGTAAAGTTTGAACCTACAAGAAGTTCAAGAACTTCCTCCTGAATCTACTAGAGAAAAAATGCAAAGACTAAACACTTAGTAGAATTTTAAAAGTTCCACTTGGAGCTTTCTCGTATCATAAGTGCCTGTGAAATCCATTGGAAAACCAGACGAATACACATGCCAGAAGTTTGTGAATTCCACCCAAAGAGGCACAGCACAACGTAGCTACGCAAGAGGCCCACGACAAGACAAGATTGTCTAGAGATAACTGAGATATTTATAAACAACTACAGCATCATTAAAGGGGGAAGGAATACTATAAACAGTAGGGTAATATTGTAAATTTAAAAAGTTCACAATAGTTAAAATACTAAAGGAACATCTTTAGAGGGGGCTTTGGGGTGGAAGAACATAGTTAGGTTTTTTAAACAATCATAAATACTCTCAGGGTTGTATTGGGATGAAACAAGAGTGGCATCTAGTGGCTCGCAGTGTTATGGTACTTATTCCCATTGAACAGCTGGGATATGTTCCAGACCTGCTTTTCTACAGTATTCATTACACTCGCCTGGACCGTAATGGAGGATCTGGTGAGTATCTTGCTAGCAAAACTTGAAGAAAAAAAAAAAAAAAAAGTTAACATATAAGGGAATAAATACAGAGGTATTATTCTCTGCTTATCTGCACTTTGTTTGCAACTTTGTCTAGAAGCAACTTGATGGGAAAATTCTTTTTAAACCAGAAAAGAAATTGCACTGAACTTAGTACAGCTGTTGCCTAATAGTGGTCTGTTCTTTCCATACATAGATGTCTGGTCAGCACTTTCAACTATAAAGAATATTAACACAGTACTTTCATATATCAAATACATGTTTGGTTACATTTTCAAAAATTCACTTAATACTCTTTCATGAATGGCTTATTTTTACTGTGACAGTATTGGAAAAGTTCCCCAACTGAGAATTTTGGAAATTCCTCCTGAGATGCAAGAGTCTTTCATTTCCCCTGGGGCAATATCACTTTGCTTGCTGAGGAAAGGGTATGGTGATAGAGTATTAGAGAGACTTGATGAGCTCTTGATCCAGGTTCACTTTTAATTACACATTATTAATCATTTTGCAGTTGGAAAAAAAAAATCTAACAAAGTCTCTGTGTACCTAATTAGGAAGGAACTTACATTTTCTAAATTAAAGAAATTTGTAGAAGTTGCTTTGGGGATTTGGGATTGAGCTAAGAATACATAATACCTAGAAGTGAAATTCTACTTCACAGTTCAGAAGCTGCTTACCTAGAGCAGCAAATGAAGAAGAAAAGAAATTGCATATTATTTTCCAAAATGAGTGGGAGATACTACAGACATTGCTGATTTTTCATATACTGCTGCTGAAAAGGCCATCTAAATAACTTTGTTTTGTATTTGCAGTGCCTACCTTTCTGAAGCTGTTCTCTGACAGCAAGACTAAATTCTCTAACAATTATTGGCCAACACAATCACACAAATGTAAGCACCTATTAATTGATATTACTGTTTACAGCTAGAACAACAATGAAAGCAAACGTTACAAATACTATTACGATCAGCAGTTAAGAACAGCATGCCAAGAAGATCTCAATTACAATCAATGTCATACAAAAAGCTGTTAAAATAATACTTATAATTAACCTATAGTTAAAGAATTTATGTGTTCAGTACTAATACAGTCATAAACAACAATTTAAAATTTTAAAAAAGAATGCAACACGGAACAACATACAAAGATCTGCGTATGGTGGTAATTTCTTGTTTTAGAGCTCAATTTACCAAAGCATGTTGACACCTCAGAGGTCTGTTCATTTGCAGCTTTAAAACAGAAAAAAACAATTACTGAAAAATTTTAGCAAGGACCTCTATTCTGACAACCACTGACATTCAGTAAGTCCAAATAGCATTAAATTTTTCCCTAAATTACTAGTTAAGAAAGCTCACACCATTATTCTGGCTAATAGCGCAAAAGCCTAAACTTAAATCTCTCTGGAAAATAAGGAAATAATTCTGAAAATATGAGAAGTGAGGACTGTGTAACCCTTATCTATTTTCCTCCACCTCAGTAAGAGTGCTGCTGACTTACAATACAGTACAACAAATAAATTTTATTGCCACAACTTGCCAGAATCAAATGCTTTAAGTACGATCCTCCTCCCAGTAAATAAGGTTTAAAACATAGACAGCTGTGGAAACCTTAGTCAGTATACAATCTACTTCTAATAACCATTAATTTTAGATCATTATAGCATTCCAGCTATTAAGGTCTCTGTGCTTTTCCTGTGAGTATCGGAAGACAACAGCTGTAAGCCTTTCTGACACATCCACAAAACTCAGACTTTAAATTAGCATTACACAGTTTCCCAAGCATGCCAACCACGCACACATCACTCCTTGGTCCTTCCCTGTGAGCTCATCATTAGGACAAGAAGTGTGTTCAAGAGCTAAAGCACAGCTAAGTAGCAACTGAACTGCACTGTTTGTTCATCAGAAAGAAAACACAAGGGCTTGAGACACAGGGCAGGACTCAAAAGTGCTAATTGCTATTGCAAATGCACACATGAACACATGCATGCATGCAAAGTTATCCCTGCTGTAGGGGATTTCAGTCCAAATACAGGGAGAGAAATTTACATGAAGGAACAGGGGACATCAGTAAATAATCGCATAATGTCTGGCACGACAGCAAGCAATGCTGACACTATGACACCATCCACCACCTTGTTTGCCAGCAGTGATTTGGGAGGGCCTGGGGTGGGACTGGGAGCAGCAAAGGATCCTCTGTTGAAAAAACACAGTCAAGAAGAAAAAGTGCAATTGAAGTAATTAACACTATAAGAACTAAAAATCCCATCTAGTCATCTATGAAACCCAGAAACAATGCCTGTAACAGAAGTCTTGTCATTTACTAACTCCTGCTTGCTGAAAGTACAGATCAGATTGTCTGCAGAGATATGAGGGATGTCTGCCCTGAACATGGGAATGACCAATAGTGCTGAAGCCAGGCAGACATGTTTTTAGTTCATGTGAGGCAGTTCAACTGATAAAAAGTTACTAAATCAACTGTGTATCAATATACATTCTGGTATCAGGGCTGTTACAGTTCACCCTGTAGAGTAACAATAATGGAAAACAGAACTTGCCATTATGTATCATTAAAGTATAATCAATTACAGGAATCTGTTAATGCTTTCCTTCAGAGAATCCATCATGAGAAAACACAGTCTACTTAAACGTGCAGATCACAAACGGAAATGATTTTTAAAACAATGCGACTGAGTTGAAAACATTTTTAAAGATAAACTTTAGCAGATTTCCTGACCTCATTTTATTATTGCAGAAGCTGAAATAGACAAAAATGCTTTTTTTATGCTCTAAGGATGGAATATGAAAGTTCATATTAAATCTGGGCCTGGAGCACACATTTTCCAGCCAACACCTAAGACTGTATTTGCTGCATTCATCATTATATATTTGTATGTATATACAATGATGTCACTGTTCATGTTACTATAAGGTCTCATTCAAACAACATCGCCCTTACACTGTCCAGGAGTTCTCTTGTCTCTGTGTCCAGGTTGACCCTGCTACACTGGGGTTACCTGTGGCTCACAGCACACAAGCACTGTGGGTGTCATTCATCCACGAAAGATGTAGTGTCACATCAGCTGAAGTCCTTTGGACTCAATGACATCCTCCCTTCCCAGTTTTGTATTCTCAGACATATGAAACAGGGAGATGAGAAGAAAACTTGTGCTGGGGGAGGATGAAGGAAAGGAACGGTTCTCAAAATATCTGTTTTTTAAAAAAAAATAATATCAAACACAGCTCTCACCATTTGATGGGGAAAAAAAAAAAAAACAACAACAACAAACCTACAAAGGGCTGCATAGCTTTTGCTCCATCCACTCCCAATTTCTACTGAAAATATCACCATCTGATTAAAGTGAATGAGAAAATGTAAAACCTGCATTACCAGCCTTCACTGAAGGCTGCAAAGGGTCTTAGTTTGATTTTGCTGTTTCCACTGCTTTCTCTCAGCAAAATCTCTCTCATTACTGTTTCATTTCTCCACAAACTTTGCAAATCCTGCTCAAGAGGAGCGCTAGCACTGCCCATGTGCAAAAAAGGTCAAGGACTGACACATAACTTAAAGAAAACATATAGTAAGCTATTTACAAACAGACCAGAAGGAATTTTTAAAAGTTATTTATCTGTAGGGATAACTGTGGACACTAATTGAGCTGCTATTTTTTTGACGTTCTGTGCAATTTAGTATAGAGTTTGGACAAAAAATGACAAGTGTTTTGAGACTCACATGTTTTGTAGAACATATACTTTTTTAAAAAAATTTGAAAATAATCTTCAAGAGATTTTTCTATTCAATAACCTATATTAGATTCCAATGAACATACAGCTCATTAAATTTACAGCAGGTTGTAGTTCTGGGGGAACAGGTATAAAAAATGAAGAATTTTTTCAGAACATCTTATTTCCCATTCTTACTACGTCTTTTCATTTCATTGACATTTTACAGGTCACTGAAGAACAAAAATCTGAGTCAGTCTGGTAGAACAATGATTATTTGACCTCTATAGAGCTACCTCAATAGCCATTTACCTGTATGGGAACTTTAATAAAATCCATAACAATTTCCTAGAGGCAATACAGGATTTACCTCTTCAATAAGAGGTGAGCACTCAGCTCAACTCTGAACACCCCTGCCTCTACCAGTGACACTAAACTCCATGGGACTACTAAATAGTCTGCAGGAAACAGTTGGATCCCAGAATATCTCATAATGCACAAGACAGCACGATGTTTGTGTTGGGATAAAACTTAGATGGATCTGAAGTGGTATATAGCATTGTGCAAAATAGTACAGAGCTTGCTATGGGAGATGTCTGCTCAAGATATGATCAACAGCCAGCCGCCATGCAAAATATATGCAAAGTCATCCAGGGCAGCATTCTGTCTATATCACCAATGGCATGGGAGTGAAGATGAGCTCAGCTTTCCAGAGCAGACCCCAGTCTGCCTGCACAGCCCTCTAGGGAAGGAGAGCTGAGTTGAGCACCACAGTGAGAAGCGTGGCAGGAATGGAGACCAGCAGTTCAGAACCATGTCAGGGTGGCAAAGTCTCCTAGTGGGCTGGGGAAAAGTCCTTGAAGTGTGTGAACTCTCCAAAACCTCCAATGCCTTTCACAAACTCAGGTAATCCTCCAGATCTGTTCCTCACTGCCAACCAGCCAGCATTCACCAGCCCCATACCCAAAACCTCTACTGACCCTTCCAACAAACCTTCTCCCCCAAGCTTGACCCTACTTTGCTGCAAAATTCAGTTTTGCATACGATGCTGAACTCTTGAGCTGACTTTGTCAGCAGGAGCTTCGCACAGTCACAGAACAGCCATTAAAAATACCATTAGTATCCTTGATTGGAACGTTCAGTCCACGATAATATTTCTCTGAACACATGCTCCTCATTTCCAACAGCTAACTGGACCCAGAATCCCAGAATACGATCTCAAGTCCTTTTTATTTTTTTTTTTTTCCAACAAACAAAATTGGATGGCCTGAAAGCTTTAGCTATCATCTGTTAGTTTCAATCTGAAATATATAAAATGTAACATTAAATCAAACTATTGTTATTGTATTTAAAAAAAAAAAAAGCAAACAAAGCACTTATTGAAACTTATCCTCTGTGATTTTTATTGTGAATATACAGTCAGGTTTTTTTAATCTTTTCTCCTCTGCAAGTATAACTCTGCTGTTTCATCTATTCATTTTTGCTATTGTTTTATTAGACAGAACTCATCCTACAACACAAACTACAATACAAGTGATAAAGATTTGTTCATCAGACAATATATATAAGGCTGAAAAGCAGAGCTTTACAAATATGGATCAAAACAAATCCTAAACTGGGCATGCATACATCTAAATATTTTATACTACTATCATGGTCAAAACTGTGCTAGGTATGTGGAGCACAGATTAGAAGACTGTACTTTGATGTTTTTACAAATTATCAGAGAATTATCATATTTTAAATTTTTCATTTTTATATTAAAAAGCCTTGACAGCCTTTGACATTGTTCTGCTCATTCTGTTTTGTGCAATTACTCATTAGTCACGGAAAGATAATAATTTTTTCTTTTGCAAATAATTTTCTCAAAAAAGGAGTTTAAAAGTCATCAGTGACTATTTCATAAGCAGAAGCTTTCAATTAACTGTTAAACAAACATGCAAGTGCATTTTTATAGTAAAAAAAAAAATCATTGTTCACTGAATTCAGACAGATCCTATGTTTCATGAATCGACCAACTGCATGATCAATGAAATGATGTGTGAAAATAGAGGTAGAGGCAAAATAACCTCCCTGAATCCAGAAAATTTTCAGACAATAACCATTACCAGCTTTAATTAACTTCAACACAAAAGCAGGAGTTCCTTCTGTTTCAAGTTAATGAAGCTCAACACACAGACACTCCAATTACAGACAGAACATGTGACTAAAGCAAGTTGTATCTCATGATTGAAATAATGAGATTGGTATTTTAATTTTGCAATCAGTAATTATGGGAGATTCAGAAACAAAGGAACAATACATACGGTTGTAATGTTAAGGCACAAATGCAGAGAATATCCTTCCTATAAGCCAAAGGCAAGAAAACAACTTTTCCTACAATAAGCAGTATCTATACCTTGGAAATATTTCCACTATGATCTTCTACGATTTACTCACTTTCATACTACACAAGCCAGAAACGTGACCTCACCTACAGCTATGAACGGCTTATTGACTTGCCTTTCTCATATATATTCATTAAATCTTTATCTATAATACTGTTATTTCCATTGAAAATGATGGTTGTGTAGTAAAAAAGCTGTTCTCCCACAAAAATGAATAACCCTAGATTACTTCCACCCTTTTCAATAATTTGCCTATTCCTAAATACCACGTTAGTAGAATATATGACCTTTAGCTTAATCTCATCACCAAGCACCTCCAAGGAAGAAAAAAAAAAAAGAAAAAAAAAAAAAGACAAAAAGAAAAGATGGTCTGCCATTTATTTCTCCCATTTATAGTTTATTAAACCTAAAGATAATAGGAAAAAGGTGGAAAAAGGCAGGGTATGTCTGGGCTGTAGTATCAGATATCACTGCTTATTATTGGCTATCTGCCTGGTAATCATAAATCCATAGGGTAATATTCTAAAATCTTTTTCTTTTCAGGTAGGTGTAAGCCAAAAAGAAATAAAAAAAACCTAAGTTTAATTTTCTATGAAGAGCAGAAAACAGCAAGCACAGCACAATTGGGTACCAGGATGCATAAATATTCCTGATTACAAACCCTTTCACAAAGAGCAAACAGGAAGAGTTTGAAGCTAACAGTGCATACATCATGCAGAAGGTATCTCTCTCCCAGAAGATAGATATCACATAGTCAATGAATGAACTGCTCCAATAAATTATATTATTCCTCAGAGGAGAAAGGAGAGAAATGTTATAACCAGTGACTTCAGAAAAGTGAGAACAATAGGGCATTGAATTTTGCAAGAGTGAATTGAGGAACTTTTTCCTGCAGGAGAGCTCAGTATCGCTGACCAATGAGCCTCATAAATACAAACATTAACTCCAGCACTGCTGCTCCTCTGAGCGCCCTCGCATCTTGCCTCACAGCACGTCAGAATCTAAATGCACGTGCAAAATAATGCAAGGCCATACAGCATTAAACGTGTTTCAAATAACTTCTTTAAACTATATTTACCAGGAAAGCTCAGAAAGCACACCATTCTAGCAAAACCAGATAGCAAATACAGAGCTTTGATTATAGATACAGCTGAGCATTTTCTGTGCAGAAGTCTCAGCAAAGGAGGAAACAACACTGCGCATCATCTCCTGCTTGCACCAGCAGATATGAGCTTAACATCCCCAGATAAAGAAATGCTAAACCAGAGGTGCAGTTCTCAAAGTGAACCCTCATAGGAGCACAGTGCTGTGCTTAATGCTCTCAGGGGCTGCAGGGCCCAACAGCAGCACAGGGCTCAGTTCATTTTTCTAAGGGAAAAGTATCACTAACTCAATCTAGTTTCTAAGATGCAAGTCTTGACAACTAATTTGAACAATTACGACTAAAAGAGATTTTAATCCAGATTCCTGCTTCCTGTCACCAACACAGCAATCACCAACTTTTGGCATGTTTAATTTCACTTCACACAGTCATTCCTCCTTTCCTCTGGCTCTTTACCTGTCTTCCTGATGTGTCAGAATTGGAAACTGATAAGCTAAAGACATTTAAACACACCAGCTCTATCTGTAGTAACAAGAAATTACCCAGAGGTCTGCGGCGGTGTCCAGGAGCACTGTGGTAGGCTCGCTCATATCGATGCAGCGTTCATCCCTCATGCAGTTCATGCTTATTCTGCCTAAGTTCTCCCAAACTCATTTTTAAATTGTATTTGAACCTTACCCACTTATTCTCTGAGGGTTTCTTTTGTGTTTTAATGAAGCTTGTGGCAGACAGCTCCTCGCTGTTTACATAATTGCCTTGCCTGACACTGAAGAGGATGGAAAAAAGTTTTGTTAAAAAAAAAAAAAAAAAGGAGCCTGAAAATGATTTCTCCATTTCAGCCCCACTGTGAGGAAAGGTAATGGTTTTTGAGAGACTTACAAAAAGATTACTGTCAGTACTCTTAAAACACAGAGCAATTAACGCTTAACTGCTTTGCCTTTACACAGTACTTGTTTCTCCTTCTACAGCCTTCTTTCCTACACTTGACAATCTTCTGACACCTATTTCTTTTACTCCATGGATGCTGCATCCTCCTGCAGCTTCCCTTGTCCCCATCCTACAAACCGTGTTTTCTTCTCCTTTCCCTTCCACCTTCTGCTGTTTGTTCCCACAGAGCTAGGGCTGTGCAGGTGCCTCCAAAGGCAGGGAGAGACACTTCCTGCCTGCTCCCCATTCTGGCAAGCTCTGATCACATGCTATTCTCACTCTGCCAGTTAAACTGGGCACTTTTGAAAAGAATGCTGGGCATTTTGAAAGAGACTTTCCAAGGCTACAGGAATTGTGAGTTTACCCCAACTCCTTCCTTCATGCAAGAAATTTCAGCCTGATTTTAGGGCTAACAACATCACCACGTTAGGGATGCAGCATAAAGTATTAGTGCCGATTTTTTTTCCCCCCTCCTGTGGAAGCAAACATATCTGCTTAATTTGATTCACTGTTTCTGGCACACATTATCTTTTTATCTGAAGAATATTAGCTCATTGCTCTATTGGAATATGATAAAGACTTGCCTTGGAAAAACAATAAAAGATAAAATTCAGTGCTGCAAACTGTGAGTTATCAACATTCTAATGAAAACTTGTTTCACTTATAAACTCAGTAGCTGAATTTATGTGAACATGCAAGAATTTCAGCATTTATTTCTCTTAAACACAACTCTAATTCTTACAGATGCTTACAGAAAGCATAAAAAGCAACCTGAAAACAGTTGATAATTTGAGGATGGGAAGGGAATGGTGTATATGCGTTATACATGCGTAAATACTATCTGTTCCATCTTGTTATTGCTGTTAGACCTGACCTGTGATTCTTTCTAGTATTGGAAAGTTTTGCAGAATTGCAGCAGAGGGGAAAAGATTTATGCTGCAGCTCAGAACCATGATGTGGACCAAGCAAAAGAGATTCAGACGAGGGCCTCTGAGAACCAAAGTGACTGGCCTATCCTTCAGGGTCTTCCAAGTTGAGTGTCTCACAAGCTTCTCTTGCAATTGTTTCCCATCATATACATAATTTAATATTCACTAGAGAAGCAGCTTGAACAGGCATCATTTCCTCACCGAGAGCCCCACCTATCTGATTATAAGTTGTTCTCTGGTTGAGGTTTCTATTGCTCTGAAAAGCTTTGGGATGGCTCATTATTTAATTGGAGAACTTTAAATTTTGAAAATGCTCTTGGGACAAGAAAGATATTTCCTCCTCATTTTGGGTAGCAAGCAAGCAAGCATAGTAAAGGGACAAAATTACAGATGGAAAAATGTCAGGCAATTGAAACTAACTGCTCAGTCATACAGTTCTAAAGCAATATTAGAGTTCAGATTTTGCCTGTTACATAACACATGAACGAGCAACAGTATTGTGTTTGCACTTGAAGAGTGAGATTGAACTGACAAAACGCAATTATATTCATTTTGGTACAAAGCAGAAATAAAAAAAGAATAGCACTAACAATTGTAGCTAGGTAAAAGGAACTACAGTCTGTGGTTTGCATTCTAGACATTTAAGTGCTCTACACTGCGAGGACTTACCCTTAGAGCTATAAGTCTGCAACACAGTTTGTTGCATCTCTAGTATTACAACAGTTGAGAATACATAGCTTTGAGCACATAGAAATTAACAGGAGTAAAGCAAAATCAGGAACCAGAACTAGGAACCAGAGTTTTTCTTCTTTACTGTTTGCCTTGTAATTTTTAGGAGTTTGGAGCTTTGCTGTTTTTCTGAAAATACTCTGAATTCCATGCTTACAGCCTCTTTCCTTGATCTCCCCTATCTTCTAATCAATACAGAAGACCTTTCAGTAAAGAAGTTTCTCCTGATATCCAACCTAAACTTACCCTGTTGCAACTTGAGGCCATTTCCCATCATCCTGTCACCAGTAAGAAGAGACCAATCCTGATCTCACTGTAAACACCTTTCAGATGTTGGAAGAGAGCAATAAGGTCTCCCCACAGCCTCCTTTTCCCCAAACTAAACAGCCCCAGATCCTTCAATCGCTCCTCATATTCTCTAAGCCTTCCACAAGCCTTGTTGCCCTTCCTTGGACCTGCTCCAGCACCTTCATGTCCTTTCTGTACTGAGGTGCCTGAAACTGAACACAGTACTCGAGGTAAGGCTTCACAAGAGAGACATGGACCTATTGAAGTGTGTCTAGAGGACCACAGAAACGATGGAACACCTCTCCTACAAGTACAGGCTGGGAGCTGGGCCTGAAGAAGATAACGCTCCAAGATGACCTGGTAGCAGCCTTTGAGTATCTAAAAAGAGGCTGTTAAGAAGAGGTCAGACTCTTTAACAGGGACTGCGTGACAGGACGAGGGGAGATGGTTTAAGACATAACCAGCCTAAATCTACCTTCTTTGTAAGAAAAGTCTTTTGCAGTTAGCGTGATGAGACATTGGAACAGGTTGTCCAGAATGGTGGTGGATTCCACATGCCTGGAAGCTTTCAAGGCCATGCTGGACAGGGCTCTGAGCATCTCACCTAGCTGTGAATGTCCCTGTTCATTGCAGGGGAGTTGGACTAGATGACTGTTAATGGCCCCTTCCTAAGGATTCTACAGTGCAATTAGGAGCTAACAGCAGGCAAAAATCACACAGAGAAGGACCTAACTGGTCCTTCAAAGTCGTGCAGGGAAGGACGTAACTGGTGTGTGTAGGGCTGAAAACCTGAGTCCTTAGGACTCTCTCATACATTACAGATTCAAGAAAGAAATAATAATCATCTTTATGCCATTATTCCTCTCTTTATCCCACTAAATTAACTTTAAGTGTATTCTAAAAAGTAACCTTTCATTTAAAAAAATCTAATTGCTTAACCATCTTCTAGCCCTGTGACATAAAATTAGAATGTCAAACATCTTAATGCATTGGCACAAAACTGTCCTACACTATCTAGAAAGTAAAATTACAACAATCTGAAAAATGTCTAGTACTTCGGGTAATGACAGTTATGGAATAGACTTGATTCTACTAAAAAATAGTAGGCTTGCATTTGTATTGTCACATCACACAGAGGGAAAACTCAACTGGAATGTATTGCAACTGATGTAATTAACATGGAAAATAAAAGAATAGCCCTGCAAGTATGTGTAATGAAACCATCTAGGAAATGAACCAGTAGTCATAATGAAACATTTTATAATTTCCTCTTGTAATTGATATCAGAAGTATAAAAACTGATGAGGAATCGTGTATTGTAAGCATTTTCCTGAGCAAAAAAATTAGAATTTTTTTTCAAGTTCATAAGAAACAAAGTAAAAGTTACATTTAGAGCTTCTTTGAGCAGTCCTGTATCAGCTCTCTTACTGAGCATTCTCAAAGTTTGTGAAACACTGAAATAATACAGGACCATAACAGATCTTACCCTCACTCTGTTCAAACAGAAACACTCTAATATCCTGAGAAATAGCTCAGATATTATCATATAAATAGGAGAATACTGTAGAGGATGTAGGTGCCATCACAAACCGCAGAACTTCAATTTAAATGTGCTTTAGCACCTCATCAGTAACTGCCTAACTGCATCAGCTTGGCATCATATTAGTGTATTTTTACACACCAATATGCAAAATGTGTTTGTCAGCTGCAAATAGAGCAAATTCCTTTGTATATGACAGCTCCAGGGAAAAGTGTTGCACTTCAAAACCTTTTCCTTGGGTCTGGCAATCAACTTCACAATGCTGTTCCACTGAATCCCAACAAGAATGCTGATATCTTCAGTAGCAGATGCTCAAATCCAGAACAAGTAAAGGAAGCAAAATTTTTCTTAACAGTGATTATAAATTATTAGAAATTTATTTCTAATAGATCAATTCAGTCAAAAAAACTATATTATGCTCTGTTTTGGTCCCCAAAATATTTCTCTGACATAGAATACATCAACAAAACCAATCACTTCAAAACTTGAAGCATCCAATACTCCAGTGCTTGGCAGTCAGATCCTGTATTTCTTTCCTCATCACGTTAAAGAATCAGGATGAATGATGCATACTTTACTGCACTTTACACAGAGGCAAGGCCAGAGACAGTGTCCCTGTATAAGCAAGATGAGCAGTTCTTAAAAGCTGTAGAAATTTTGTGACCAGGCAACTTGCTATAGTAATACAGATGGTAGTATATTTTTACATCAGCAAATACATGATTTAACACAAAAAGACATATTTATTCCACTTAGTTGCCATTTGCACAGTCTTTAATGATACAAAATAGCTTGATACCATAGCCAATAGTGAGAAAAACTCTGGTATGTGTTAAAGGCTGAAAGAAGTGACACTTTGAGCATCATTTCCTCATAACTTGCTACCAGCACAGATTTTAGTTTGATTCCCTAAAAGGGAAAAAACATTCTGAATGTGAAACGCTGGAGGTTGTTCCTTTTAGCCAGCTCTTACTAATTTAGTTCAGTCATTTCTCAAACATTAAATATATAATATTGATGAGTTAGAGTCACATCACCTACTTTGATTTATATTGTTCAATTCATTGGGAGTTGGTTTTTGTTTGTTTTTAACTACAGGGTTGTTTTTGTTTTGTTGCTGTTGCGTCAATAGATTCAGGACAGGAACAAATAGCTCTAAGCTTGGACAATTATACAGCATATTAATCAGAATACCTATAGAATAATTAAGGACAAAACCAATGATCTTCCTAAGAATAATACCTACAAGGGACTAAGTCTTCAGCTTTGCTGAATACAACACAAGCAATCTAAAAGATGAACTCTTCCAGTTGTTATTTTCTTTAGCATTTTTTTCAGAGTCAATAAAAATATTAATATAATTTTATTTCTCATCTCTATCATTTTTATGTACTGACACAATATTAACTATACTGTCTTCAAGACATAGGAGGTGATGCTGGACCAATAAAAGGCACAAAAGCATTTCCTTTATGTGCTTCCTGAATTTTCAGAATATCTGAGCACACAGAACCAACTGCATCACTGAAGCTGCATCATATATCACTAATTCAAAACACTTAATCCTGTTTTTCACATTGGCTGAGGCAATACAAACTAAATACAAACTAAGAAGTCCCTCTTTGATAGTGGAATTACACAGAATGTGTACTACTTAAGCCCTCTATCCACATCCACTTGAAGGTAGGCTAGTGAAGTATTCTGGCCATTGTTTTATATTGAGCAGATGGTATTATGAGATTCTTGATAAAGAACAACAATCACTCAACAAAGGTTGCAAAGGGGTCGCTGAAACCAAGATTAGCAATTGATTAGCTTTAATGGACCATGACAGTAATAAACAACAGAGCTCTACACAAAGATTTGATTGTCCCATTAATGCTGCTGACACAAATGGCTTTTAGCTGGCTTCCTCAAAGCGTTAATATCTTCAGAGCCTCAGCAAATGAAGGACTTTGTCAAAGTGAGAACTATCTTGCAGTGAAGAAGTACTTACTGGAGATCTCTAAAAAAAAAAGTCTTCTATAAAGTGTGTTTCTCATTTATCCAGACAATAGCTTCTATTTCTTCAAGACAAAGTTCAAAAAACAGCACACCTCTAACAGGGTTGAATGTAATACATCTCTAAAGCATTGGCGTACAGAAGTCAGCATTCATTGAACGCAACAATAATATGAATAATCACTTTCATTGCCCTCATTTTCTCCTTACTCCAACATGCAATAACAGGTCCCAGCATCACAGCCTGCTACACTCGATTTTTTATCCCTAGCTTTTAAGAGTTAACATTTTTTTTCCTCTCTGCAGCACAGAAAACCGTTACTTGTATCATATTTTCATTAAAATGTTTTGTGATTATTAGATGTAACCATGGTAAATTCTGAAAACAGAACTTACAGACTTTGTGTATTAATTAGCTAAATATATGGGAAAGCCTACAAAAAAAAAAATCTGCTTCTCTTAATGCTTAAGCTCAGGATTTCAATAGACACATAACTAATACTTGCAGGAAGTTTTAAAATTGAATTGAGATAGTTAATGTCAAAGTAAACAAAACTCCACCCAACATGATATTCAGGACACAGAGGATGTAGGAATTCATGGAAGGTAGGAAAACCATTACTCATATAACTCTTGAGAAACGTTGTCTATTAAACTTCACATTGTTAGGTTAGATTATGTGTTTGTTTTTTTTTTAAGATAATCTCATTTTAACTGTTTTATTTAAGCAAAAGCTTTTCTTTCTAACAATTTCAACTGTGAGCTGCCACCACTTCTCCCTGCCATATTAATCCTAAAGGCAATATTTGAGGCAGTGGTCTGGCTCTGAGGGCTTCCAGGTAAGAAAAAGAAAGTTGTCTGTTTTAGACACAGATCCAAACCACAAACCAATTGCATAAATCAAGGTCATGTTAATCCCATCCCAGAGGATCCCACCTCATCTGCAACTTCAGCTCCCTATTGAACAGATCCTTGCCAGTATGCTACAAGGATGAAACATGCTGCTAATTACTGGGTTTAAATAACTTGACCTAGGCAGGCACACAAAGAATAGAAAGGAAATCTCTCATAGTAAAACCTATCTGCTAGGTTTCCCAACACACCCTGAATCTGTAATCTATCAAAATACTGAGCCAGCTTTCATTAGCTCCATTTTCTATAATCAGCATCCTTCTATTACTCGCATACTTGTCTTTCTACAGCAATTCAGTTCACATGAGGTACTGCATAAACTTTTACAGCATACTCATGATAAATATTGAAAAAGCAAATATTAATTACCTGCAAATCAGCATCAAACTCATGTTTCAGGTAAGCATCTTCTGCAGCCTCAACAAGACGCTGGAAAAGAAAGGAAAAAAAAAAAAGGTGTATGTTTGGAATACTTGATAAAATGCCTAAACTGAAGCATTTCTTCCAGCATGACAAGAAAATGGTTTTGAGAACTGTGTAACTCCCCATCTCCATATGATATCTGCTATAGGGCTTCATTAAAATCAGAAAAATGAATAAATAATAATTAAAAAAAAAAAAAAAAAACAATCAACCAGACCTTAAAAACAGAGACCAGGTTTTCTATACCTTCAGCATCCATGTTTGGTGGTAAAGATTCTCAAAAGAGCTCAACCACTAAGAATTAAAGAAAAAATAAATGTTATTTGGCCATTTCCCCTTCCCCCCCACAACTGCTCAGCATCCTGCAGCTTTCATTCCGATATCGGTTTTTAAAAAAACACAAAGGTGCTTTAACACTCTGGACTTCATTTTGCATATAGGAGCCTTTTTCCAATCTCAATAAGTGGGAGGTATTTCTTAATACTGTACTTGATCACAATCAACTGAAATAAAAAATATTTTTTAAAATAACATAAGTATGGAAGAATAGCAAAATGGAGATCAAATTCATCTACTTAGTAAATTTCAAGTGTTGCACATACTACTTTAACATGGTGTATAATCACAACAAGAATTTTCTACTATGGATGTAATGTTTACTGAATGACAGTAATTTAGTCATGTTTTTTATTCTTAATACTCAGAACTCTCTACTGTGTTCTGTACTTTTGAAGGACAAAATAAGGTTTGTATTAGAACATAGCTACTTGAAAACTAATTCATACAGGGGTTTACTGCAGGCATTCTCTTCTGAAAAAAGATAATATCTTTTCTAGGATGTTCTACCCAGGGTTCCTTCTAGTATTTTAAATTTGTCTTTTATTTCAGTTAACCGAAAATTCATCCATGTACAACCCAAAATTAATCAGTGTGATCTGTCAAAGAATATTCCAATCATTTTTATTTTCTTTGATGTATCAGATAGCAGTAATGAACATTTATTTTTATATATACATATTTTTAATCACAAGGCAAGTGAGCTTGACTGCTCATGACTGCTGGTGTTCATGGCACTTCGAGGACAGCTGTGCACCCTTCTGCTTTCAGTTTCATGCACACACTTCTCTGAAGTCTTTGGACATAAACCACAAAGCAGTCAGAATTCCTATCAATTACCATACAATTTAAACAATAACAAAGAGTAAGAAAAATATCTCTGATTGCCAAATCAGAATAAATAATTCTACAACAAAAAGTGAATGTTTAAAGCAGAGCATTCTTGGTTAATTTTGCATGCAGCACAGGTCACAGCCTTGCCTTCCCCATCTGGGTCTCATTTCACAGCTTGCAAACCATATTCTGCCCAGAGGGTTTTTCACACCTTTTACCTTAGTGCAGTGTTATATGTCCCAAGAGAAGATAGAAGATTTGAACCCTAGTGATGCCCAGGTTGATATAGAAGAGCAAGAGACAAAAGACAAAGCCCACAATGAATAGCTCTCCTTTGACTGTAAAAAGTCCTGTCTCATGTAAACCCAGCTGCTCTTACTGAACTCTTTTAGCCTAATCCAGAACAGAGATGAAGCAGTTCAATGCCAGCAAATTCAAACCAGAATCAAACTGAGAAGTGCATCGGCTCACCTTCCCACAGGCAGAACACAACACATAACAGTGCAACACCAGGGTATGTGAGGGGAAGCCATGACACAGTTCTGCAAATAAAACATCAATTTCTATGGAAGTGCTCCAACTGCTCCTATGGCACTGTTGCTCTATGCTGTATGACTAACAGTAAAATCACACCCTGTGACTTGGAAAATTGACAAATATTAATTTGACCCACTTTTTTTTTTTTTAAGCATTGCAAATAAGTAATAATAACAAAAGTAGTCCAATTTTTTTTTTTTTTTTTTTTTTTTAATTTTTTTCCAGAATCATAGAATGGCTTGGGTCAAAGATCATTTGACAGGGAAGCCTCAGAGCACTGAGGCTTACACATTTCATTGACCTCAGAAGCTCATCTTTAGCATGGTAATGATCTGATAATATTTAACAAATCTAGCCTTTTATGTAGGAAGGCATTTTATGTAAAATAAATACTCCAGTGCATTTCCAGAGGTATGCATCACTTCATAGAAGACCAAGAGCTGCATTACTATTCTGTGCACATGTAAAACACTGATGAGTATTTTCTAAACACAACAGATCTAAAAAGTGAAATAAAGGCCAAAAAAAAAATCTTAACACGGAAATAAATACAGGGGAAAAAGGGATGTTTCTTTTTCTGTGCTGAAACACACACTTAACAGAAGAAAAATTATGATAGTATTTAATGAAATACCATTACCCAGTAGGCTGGAAAAATAATTCACAGCTTCATACATAATTTGAATTGATCCCAATGTGTTTCAATTACATTTTTGCCACAGTGAAATAAATATAAACTATAATTCATACCCACATGTAAGAAACAACTAGAGAAGCATATAGCAAAAGAGAAGCAATAGCAAAAGCAGCTGGTAAGAAGAGCAGCACAGAAATGGAAAGTAACAATTGATACTCTATTGATTTTTCATTTAAATTTCAGTTGCTGTATTTGTTGTTTTGAAAAAACGTTATGTACCTCTCAGCACTCTTTCAGTACAACAGTCTCTGTAGGAAACAGAGCAAACAAATGTTCACTCTACAGACTCATTCCCTTGGACAAACAGACATAAACATACATGCACACTATGAGCTTCACCCTTACAAAGCTAACAAGAAAACTTATATTTTGGTACACTGAAGGTAGACAACAAGCAAGTATTGCAATTTCTATAATATTTTCTGTATATATTTTCTGTAATAGTCTTTAATTCCAAAGGTTCCTTTAAATATCACAGCACCACCACGAAGGAGACTGAGAAATCTGAGAGAGTGATAAAAATCTGTAGAAATAACACTGAAACATTCTTATTCTAGGGCCAATGATAACCTTTTGAAGTATTTTCATGATTGAACAGTTATTTAGCAAAGATAGCTCAACATTTTGCACGATTAGAGATTTTAACAGTTTATAATGACACTCCTAATACAAATTCCTATATATTTTTATTAAAGTAAACATGCTCTAAAATCAGTGCTAGAGGGAATAAATGCTCACCAAGCTGTGATTACCCTGCACATACAAGTCAAAGGCATCATATAATACTTAAGGAGCAGTTTTTATGCTGTACAGCACAGTTTATCTGAAGAACCACATGTTAAAAGGCTGATTCTTACAATTTCCAAATACATAAATTTTAGGAAGATGAACTCACTTAACTAAAATATCAAAATGCATCACACATAAGAATGGGGCATGAAATAGAGAATGGAAGAAAAACTGCACCCCCAAAAAAAGACACAAAAATGTTCACCAAATTACAAAGTCAAAGTTAGATGTTTTTAGTGCTACTTGTATCACAAATAATGTAGAGCAGATAGAGAGAAAAAAATTGTTTTTCCTCAATAATATTAAAAAATTCCCCTGGCTATCTCTGAACAGGATTGTTTGCTTGACAAAGGTGAATGAGACAGAATAAGTAGGGAAAAATACAGAAGCCAACAGAAATCAGGATAAAATGGAGTGGAGAGGAAAAAGGTGAAAATGCTTAAAGAAAGAGAAGAGGAAAATTACAATTTTTACAAAAAATGAAGAAAATAGAAAATAGGTAGGGTACCTGTTTTAACTCCTGAGCACTAAACTTATCCATAAAGCTGCCTGACGTTCTCTCTACAGCTATCAAAACTAGAAGAAACACATTTCTATTTGATTGATTCCTTTCTCTTTTTCTAAGGTAAAACAATTGCCATGCATAGAGCCAGAAATGCAGCTAGAAATTTCTTCCTTCTCCAAATCAAACTGCCACAAATTTCAAAGGAGAACAAAGACTGCTCTACCATACTCCTAATACCACTTTGGTACTGATACTATTTTAGTCCATAGCATTCATAGTTTATATTCCATAACATTAAGATAAAAAAATCCACTTCAAAACAGTAAAAAATGCTATATTATGATATTTAAACACAATACCACAAAGCAATAGGATATTAAAGATCAACCCACTCAATCGTAGATGCTCCTTTATTCAGTCCTTGCCTCACAGCTAAAAAAGTACCCAAGGAGCACAGCATGATTTCTATCTGTTAAATCACATTAAACACCTTCTACCAGCACATTCTTCCAAATTCACTAGACTACGTCTTAACAGTCCTTCAGTATGTTGCCAGTTAGAGCTGCTACCTCCACACTGTGATGCACAGTGAAAAATCCAGAGTCTGCAAGAATTCCAGGCAGGATACTTTAAACCAGGGACACTACTCTGAGAAGTGGAGCAAAGTAAAATAAATAAATAAATAAAATAAATAAATAAGTGCATAAATCTGTAGGAGGCTCTTATATTTTAGCATCTAAATATCAATTACAACATGAAAAAGAAAAAAAAGGTTCAACTCAATATATTTTTTCATCTTTTCCTCATGGCAGCACATCTGTTTGATATTCACCATCTACACAAATCATAGAATCATTAAGGTTGGAAAAGACCTTTAAGATCATCTAGTACAACTGTCCACCTACCACCAATATTGCTTATTTACCGTGTCCCCAAGTACCACATCTACCCCTTCCTCAAACACCTCCGTGGACAGCCTGTTCCAATGCCCGACCACTCCTTCCAGGAAGAAATTCTTCCTAACATTAAACCTGAGCCTCCACTGAAATCTTGTATAATTCTTCAGAGTGCACTGAAGATATGTTTTGGAGGTGAAAAGTAATTAAAAGCTTTTCTGATTAAATAGCAAAAGGGAAGAAAAAACACAACAAAAAGCATAAACTCAAGAACATTCTAAGAACATAAGTTCATGCTGAAAAACAACTGCATGTAGGAAAAAACAAGAATTTATGTAAGCTCAAAACCTGTCTACCAGACTTTGTACAGTATTGTAATCAGGGTTTCTGTCTCAACCAAATGCAAACAAACTTTGTAAATAAAGACAGAAGACAGTAAAATGAAAAGTAATCTCATTCTCTTCAAGAAAATAATTCTTACGTATTTTCTAGAAAATCTTCTGTTACATTACAAAAGAAACAAGCAAAAAAACCCACCAAAACAGCAATCCTCTATAATAGAAAACATTGATAACCTCTAATAGTTACCCTTTTTCCAGGTGAAATACTTTGTGTATCTTTAATAATCTTATTGATTTGAACATCAAATTTCCAATCAAAATTAACAGTAATTTAGGTGCGAATCTGCCAAAAATACTTCCTAAAGTGCAGCTAGATAATTATTTAAAACACAGTTCAACAGTTGAGTATAGTCCTCAGAGAGAAATCAGAACTTGCATTTCAATCATCAGAGCAATTTTCTTCACTGGCTCCTTCATTAGAAGATTATGCTGTTCATGTGGGAACACTCAGTAATAGATTACCAAACTGTTAAATACTACCCAGTTACCTTCCTGTGAAGTCCCAATTTTGGGGCTCATTTCAGAATGAAAATCCACTTTCTTTCCAGGAAACCAGTGAAGGAGCAGGTACTTTGATAACTTCTGAAAAAGGTTTTGGAAAACAACAAGATTTATTATCATGATTACCTATTACCTTAGGTAATAATTCCAGAGCCTAGAGCATTTCTCTTACAAGGAAAGGCTGAGAGACCTGGGACTCTTCAGCCCGAAGATTAGAAGAGATCTTATCAAATAAATATCTAATGGGTGGCTATCAAAAAGATGAGGCCAGAGTTTTTCCAGTGACAGAACAAGGGGCAATGGGAACAAATTGGAACACAGGAAGTTCAATCAGAATGTGAGAAAGAATCTCTTCTTTGTGAGTGTGACTGCACTGGAAAGGCTGCCCAGAGGTAGTGGAGTCTCCTTCTCCAGAGATATTCAAAACTCACTTTCCTTTGCAACTTGCTGTAGAGAACCTGCTTTAGTGGGGGGGTTGGACTCAATGACCTCCAGAGGACCCTTCCAAACCCTGCAATGCTGTAGTTTTGGTGTGGGTGGTAATTCCGCTGCAAACCCTTCTTACATCCACCAGAGTTCTGAAATCTGATTCTTTTCTAGCTTCTTCGGTGGAGAAAGCAAAGAAGTTGTCAGAGAACATTTGGTGGTGCTCATCAGTAACCCTATTATTTTCTTTGCTTAAAAACGACAGCATATGTCATGCTGATGAACACACCAATCTGCAAACAGAGCTCTCACCCTTGCTGTTTTACTGCATACACTTGCCATAATCAGTGACACTGGTTAGGAAGCGGAGGCTGATGCTGACCTTGAAGGAACACTTGTTACCAACAGAAACACACGAGTCTTTAGACAGGCTAACAACACCAGCAGTACAATTTGTTTTTTCTTGTATTAATTAGAGCAGGGAGGTGGAGAGAATAAAAGTTTCTTTTCAGAAAGTGCAGCAACAGATGCTATTTCACTGTTTTTCTCAGTTACACAGTACTTTCTATGAAATTCCATCACTAAAATTGCTGCTGCTGAGCTTCAGACACTGGAAATTATTTAGCTTGTTATCTTGATGTTAGACAACTTCTAGTTCTTGTGGCATGAGACAGATACCAATCCTGCAAATAACGTCATATCAAAAAAAGACTGCTCTAAGGCTATCAACTTCAATTCTAACAACTCACTAGGTAATGATCAGTCACAGCAAGCAATGCATCAATGCACAATCAAAGCACAAATTATAAGAAAAAATAAGTTAAAAGCTTAGAATATATAACTATTGTAAATAAATTATCATCATTTATTCATTCAGGGCTGGAGGATTTTCAGGTTGATTGATGTTAGAGAGTTAGCTAGGTTTTTTTTTGAGCAACAAAAGCAACAAAGAGCTCAGCTTGACAAAGAGCTGGACAAACAGCAATGAAACTGTAAATGGATTAGTTATGATAAAGTACATAAATCTTGCATGTACTAGAATAGTGGTTAGGACAGCGTAATTAGATACATTTCTAAATTTACTAGGTCAACACTATATTCAGTTCTGCCATCTGAGATTGTCAGGGAAGAAGACCACAGATGAAGAGGTAAAACATTTGTCTGGTACTGTGTTTTGCTGTGTAAAGCCAGTAGATCAAACAAAATATAGAGACTATGAAATCTGTTCCTATCACATTATATCTAATAGAACAGAAAGGAAAGATGTGGTTAATATAGTTTTCTTCTATTCTTTTAATTCCATAACTCCCAGTCATTAAGGTATCGGTTCAGCTGCAGATGCAACTTGGAGCTGCTTCAGGGGTTTTTACAACATGATGCGCCTGCCCTGAGTACAGCAGTTACTTCAGGCACCTCTCTCCTATATCAGTGCCAAGGGAAACATTCTTCGCCATTCCACATCATCTATTTGTCTACAGTTAGGTCAATCCCTGGAATTGCCTTTGCATAATTTTTTAAAATTCCACTTGCAATAAGGCAGCCCCATTTGCAACATCTTGTTTTCAGTTAAAAATTTGTGTCACATTGCTTTCTTCCATGGAATTTTCAAATTTTACCTATAACATCGCTTTGCCAAACACCTTACAAAATTAAGGAGAGTTAGTCTGCGTGTGCATACACACACATGCCTTTAAATGTGCATCTCTGCACGTACACACACATACTCAAAAGTAGCCTGCAAGTATCATTAGGACTCTTACTCTTATTCCCTATACGACATCCTTAAATTCAAGTGTGTGATTTGTTAATCCAGTTCACACATTTAAACCATCACAGGTCGCTCTTGCTGACTTCAGCATCATGCTCCTACTTGGATGGCACCAGCCTTCCTGTATGCAAGTGCTGTCAAGACTTGCACCACGTCTGAGCAAAAATAGCTTGCCTTCCACTCCAACAGCTTGTAGCACCACTGCTGGATGCTCTACAGGTATAGAGTCATAGAATCATTTGGGCTGAAATGAACATTTAGAGGCCACCTAGTCCAAGTTCACTGCAATGAACAGAGACACCTACAGCTCCATCAGGTGCTCAGAGACCATCCAGCCTGACTTTGAGTGTCTATAGGGTCTGTGTATCCACCAACTCTCCAGGCAACCTGTGTCAGTGCCTTATTGTAGAAATCTTCCTTCTATCCAATCTCAATCTGCCCTCTTTTAGTTTGAAACTGTATACCCTTGCGCCTAATGACAGACTCCTCTGAAGAATTTGACCCCTTCCTTCTTATAGTCTCCCTTTAGACACTGAAAGGAAGGAAGGAAGGAAGATTTGGAATAATTATTTTTATTTGAGTTCGCTTAAAACTTTCTATTGGTAGGATTCATCTCACCTAACCTTAGCTCTTTCAAAGTTAAGCATCTCAATACAGAAGAGAACTAAACATTCTCCACGTGTTGAGACAAAACACTGAAGGGTGGCTCATCCCATTCTAAATTCCAGTTTCTACAGTAAGTACTGGGAGCTTTTCCCTTCACTCTTTTCTATATTAGATTTTTAACTTTTATGACTGAAGTTAAGGTAGGTGAGTCGCACACCATATGTACCGCATAAATGAGCTAAAGAAATATGGAAATATTCCTATGCTTACTGAACAAGTCTTTAGGTAACGCTTTGTCCTGATAGCAGCCCTGGGATCAGCCACCATGCTAAAGTGCTTCTGCTCTACGTAGAAGCACTAAGTGAATCCAACTGTATTGCTCTGTTCCCTCCCCATCTGCTTCTCTCCTCATCTCTGCACTAAAGCTCACCTCTCTCAAGTTAACTCGAGTCCAGCTTGCAATCTGTGGCCCACTTCAGCAAAATCAGCAGTGATGTACCTTCCTTCTAGCTTCCTACCAGATTCTATAACACAACAAAAAGTCCATAGGATTTATCACTCAAAACAAAAGGTCAGTTTCACAGTCTACAGGACCTATTTCAATTCCTTAGCCCAGCATTCAATCATGAGACACAGAGACTTGTCTTTACTTTCAAACTAAGCTCTGAAAACAGAAGGTATCACTCTTTCTCAAGGTTAATTGCACTGTTACTGACTTTCCACAGGGTCAGGATTTCAAGTGCCAATAGACTAAAAATAAACTTAAAAAGAACTCAAAAAAAAGAAGAAATCAAATTTAAACAGTTTTCTACTAAGATCTACCCACCTCCCTGCTGCAAGCAGAATGGGTGATGAAGATGCTCTAAGCTAGATATTAAGGTGAGTAGAGTATTACTGGGAAGGGATAAGGAAAAAAGCATTTCATGAAGAAAGATGGTGGGAATATCTTCAACAGATGGAGTTTGAAATTCAGATACAGTGAGGATACCGTAGCAAATATTTCACCTTTCCTAACAACTGACCTGAGAAGTTAAACAAATCCGATGTTAGCATTGTTACGATTCTATATTTTTATAACAAAAAAAAAAAAAAAAAAAAAAATCAAGCTAGAAACTTCAATCACTGCTATGAATGTAAAGCCAAACTCATAAATACCAGAACACGTCAGAATGAAACTGTCTATTTCAATCTCAGTAATACTATACTATTATCAATGTGATAGTGCATGACTTAGTCCATATGATTTTGTTTGGTTAGAACACTGATAAATGCCAAGACCTTTGCAGTCCTCACAGAGCAAAGGCAGCAGGTATCCATGGCAGATATCACAGAGCAATGGCAGCAGGTATTTTATACTAACCAGAATTGAACCATGCAATCATTCATCTCAGACTTAGAAATTCAGCGTCACATCTCAGGTTATACGGGCACAGATTCCTTGGCAGACTTCAATACTTAAACGTACTCATTTCTGCCTTCAATCATAATCATTATTTAATTCTGTTCCTTTCATACTTGATTACAGTCTAGATATACTAATATTTCTTTTCTATCCCTCCCTCTAAATCCTGAGCTCAGTATGTTCATGTGTTCTCCCCAAACTCCAGTACTAACATTTTCATACTATTCTCTACCTTTCTCTGGCACTTCACATACCAGCTCTAGCTCCCGTGCTACCAAACATTTTCTTCATGACCAGTAGTTCCCAGGCCACTGACAATATCTCATTTCTATCTCTGCCAACATATACTTCCATTTTTTCCTATTCCTGGGTATACCATCTCATTGGCCACACCTAGAGTGCCTCATGACATATTTATAAATCCCAGAGCATTCCAATCCAGTTTAAAGAGATGCTGGGTACTATCTCATCATTCTCTGTCCTCCTCGTCTTCAGCCTCTCCTGAGCCACTGACAAACTTCTACTGCTGCTGACTCATTTTCTAGTGCTCTCACTCAAACACAGAGACAGACAAGGTAAGAAATCTCTCCTCTTAAGCCTTCTTAATCTCTCCTGTGATTAGTAGGCATATGGACACACTGACAATCTGCCAATGAAGACTTCATTTCCAATGCCTGCTGCTGATTCAAGCTAAGGCGGACTAATGGTGCAATTGCTCAACTATGTTCATGTCCAGTTACGTATTGAAAAATCACAGTGTAAAGAATTTTCAGTGATTTTACTTACAGATAGTTTTTTTTCTGATAGGTTTTCTAATGGCCATATGCCTCTAAGTGCAGATTTTCCAAATGATAACTTGATCCAGCTGGAACAGATTTTCAAAGAAAACCTTGCGTCAAGGCCACATCCTTGCCAATTTCAAGAGTCGGTTCTCAAGTATAGGAGTGTTATAGTCTTAATGAAAAGAACATCAGAATTATTCTAAAAAGACTAAATGGATGCAGTTTCGCCTAGTTTCTTTCCTGGAAACAGCTGAAGTGCAAAGATAAGATTCCAAGCTTTTTTTTTTTTTTAAACCTCCTGAAAGCAAGCTTTTTTTTTTTTTTTGAGACTAAAGACCACACTTCATCACTCTGAAGACTTGATGAAGTGAAGATTCTAGTATTAATTACAAATGTAACTTCAGACTAGAAGATAATTTAGTCTTTCATAATTTTGTATGGTATTTCAGCTTTGATAAGAAAAAGTGCACTGAAGCACTCTATTCACAAATTTATCTAGCTGATTAATCCTGAGATCTTAAAGTCCACACACTTGGTAACTAGACACTGGTATTTTGACCAAGAAAAATTTTCTCATATGAAATTATGAAATAATGCTGAAGCCTCAAAAAAAAAAAGGCACAATTTTCCTCAAATATAGCTTATATAGAGATTATCTCTACACACACACACGAATACATGTACCCCAACTGTCTGTACTTCTTCATGTAATAAAAGTCAATTTAAACTTACATTCTTACTGTATTAAACTGTACTTGTAATTAAATGAACATCTGCAAGTTTCCAAACCCAAAGGAAATGCTGATTTGCACTCAGAACCTTATCTGCTTTACTTTGTAAAGGGAATGAGCTCAATTCCAGCGGGTTCCTTGTTTTTATTACGCCGTGTAACTTGTATTCTCCTAGTAATAAAAGACTGCTATACTTTCATGTCTTAATTAGTTTTTATCAGCCATTCAACATTTAATTAATGCACAGTTTTATTTGGAAAATGAAGTAAAATATGCAACACAGCACCTCATTTCCACATGTCTCTAGATTACTCTGTGACCTAGGGAACTAATATCATAGAGCATTACCATTTTTCTCCATTTTTCCTTGATACTCAAAATATTCTTAAGTGCACGTGGGGAGCAGAATTAATGTTCACATAGCTAACACCTGCACATTCAAAAGGGACAAGCAAAGACTGTAACCCTACTGACAAATACAAATACATTATGTTTGCAGAGGAAGTAAGTAAATTATTACACTAATTTTCCATTTAGTTTGGTTTATGTGAGCACACCATAGTCCGATGCTGCCAAGGAAGTTTGCCCCACTGGCTGAAGGACTCACACCAGCACAGACTGGCAGCCGCACTCGTATCTACAACCAAGAGCTCTGTTCCAACCTTCAAACTCTGTACAAGAACAAAAATATCAAAATAAGTATTGCTACAAGTAGCTTAGACTCCCAGGATCTGTGATCATGAGTAATCTGCACAAAACACCTTTTCCCCAACAAAACGTGAAGCCCCAAAGTCCTGTAGGTGCTCACTTTTTTTTTTTTTTAACGTCTTTCCAATCTAAACAACAAAAATGAGACACACAAAGGAGGGGAAACACTGAATTAACTCTTTTTCCAACATAGGGGTATATCTCCCATGTGTTAAATCCTTATTCCATAAAGCTGTCTACACTTTGAAGGCTGTGGACACCTTGATTTTGTACACTGCAATAAATGTATACCTCACACTGGCAAAATTTGGTCAGAGCCAGGTATGGGAACAGGTTGCATTTCCTCCAGCTCACGATTTGTATGGTGACAGAACAAGACTGCGTTAGGCAAACACATAGGGCCAGCCTTAGATGTCACCTCTGTGTAACCCCACTGATATCATCAAAAGGGATTTTGTGATAAATATCCATGCAGAGCCAGACTCTGATATTTCTCACCCATTGGTTATGAAATCTGTTGGGCAATCACTCTTGAAGACTTCCACAGTACACTGGCCTTTTAAAAAGATTGTCACGACCTTTTAGCAGTAATAATCTATTCAAGAATAATAAATTTAATTTTAAAGTGATTTTTAATAACTGTCACCGTAGACATGTAGAAAATATTCATTTTAGTCCACAACAAAAACAATCACTGTTTTTACTACATGGGGATAGGAAGACAACTCAAGTCTGCCTAAGTAAATAGGTTTTTATCATAGATGCTAGGGAAAAAAAATAAAGAATTAAATGATAAACAACACTCCCACGTTTCAGAATGAGTTCTTGCCAGATGGAATTTTTTTCCTGTTTCTGATACATGACCATCCATGTAAACAATGAAAGACCATATCAATTATGTACAATAGTAATAAGGAGTAATTACAATTACAAAAAAAAAAAAAAAGAGGAAAAATACAGAGCAATGACATCTTGCATCAGAAAATTTCTCAGTGTTCTACTACAGCTATCAGTAGGAGATATGAAATAAGAATTGATTGAAAAGCCTTGGGAGGACGATTCAGTGTAATAATGCTATTTTTTCATGTTCAAAGTACTCTGCAAGCAGTACCTGAATCTCTTTATAGATATCAGCGCAGTGAGGAAAAAAATGAGTACGATAATGCCATTGTGGTAAAATTACTCACCCAGCAGAGGCTTTCTGATTTGTTAAAAGATCATAATTCATATTGATTTTAGTAGTTTATCCAATATGATCCAACATCCACTGTCAATAAAAGAATGTCACTAAGAAGAGATATTTCCTTTTTACATTCAGAACAACACATGCAAGACAGCCATAGTTAATATTATGTTTTATCCTTGTATGCAAGAAATTCATTTAAAGAGCTTTGAAATGCAAGCTTTTGTCAAAGAGCTGTTTGTAAGTTTCACGCTAGCAATGTCTTTATCATCTGCCTGTTCAGGTATGAACCAGACTGCTCAAGCATGAACAAATAATCTCTATTTAAACACATACATTTCCTTACCGCTTTGCAAACATTCAAAGAGTGACTGAAAGTTCAACTTCACCTCATCCTTTAGAAAGAGAAACTAGTGCTGCAGAAATGAGATGCAGGTTTTCTCTCACTCAAACGAGACCCACGTTTTGGAAAAATTCAATTTGAAAAGTTTATAGTTTATCTTCTTCTCTAAAAGAAGCGTTCATCAAAACACACGAAGGTTCAACATTGCTCTTAAGTACTCAAGGGATGCCCTGATTTCTTGCAGTATGATAAACTGTATGTTTGTAAGATCCCTCTTTGTCTCCCAGCCTCAAACTCCTGAAATGAGGAGCTGCATCATGCAACCATCCTTCTTGGACTCCATCACAATCACTGACAAAAAATAATGAGAGATTAGATCTTAAAAAGAGCCCTCTCGCTTACTTTCCCTGTACAGCATTTCACATGGAAGTTTTCATTAGAGAAAATCTTGTGCTTTTTTCCCCAATTTTCTTTAGACTTGCACGTTTTTCAACTTTAGAATTTTTCATCATTCCCACATAATCAATTCCTATTTATGAAAAAGAATAAAATGGGAATCTTTGCTTCAATCTCTCATTTCAAATTACTGTTAACTAAGGGCATGTATCTGAATTTTTTTCTAAATTCTGAGGTACCAAAAAAAAAAAAAAAAGATGAACATAACACAATTCAATCATTTGATTACACAAACTCACATAACTGAACACCGACCATCATATAACAAAGTCAGTCCTGCAGTTCTTCCTCTGCATCTGCACTACCACCAGATGCAATCAAGTGGTACATGTACAAATAGTACATTTACAACACCGTATAACATCATTCTACATCTTTAACTGATTTGTTCCGTGAAAGCAAGCTGTAACTGTATAAAAATTTAGCAATCAACAAACTCAAATATTATATATGTATATTTATATTTATTATTATTTTTTAAATGCTATGGTATTTAGAAATCTTTTCAGGTTCTGTTACATTCTGGAAGACTGACAAGGAGTTGTAACAAAAGGAAGCGTCATTTTCAAGACACTTCTTGTATATTATTTATTAAGAGTTTCAAGAACTACTCCGTAAAATTTATAAAGACATGTATACTGCACATCTATACTAGCAGCATATATAATACATATTTACAAGAGAAAAACATGGTTTTTACCAGTGAGTTTACCATAATTCCCACTCTTCTTTCCATGATTCTCTATGACCTTCAACTTGCTTGTAATTTGCCTACCACAGAGCTGAAATTGAAGTATTACATTGCTAAATTTGTATGTAAATTTCTTGCTTTACTTCTAACTCAGTAACAAAGTCATTAGGAAATACTGACATACTACTACTAACTTCCCTAAGTTTTCTAGACTACTCAGGTATCCCCTGACCTAACTAAAAGCAATTGTTTGGGTCCCACAGAATCCTACCTACATACGTCCTTTCCAAGCAACCTGCTTGAACAGAGAGCAGGCTGGCATCTTTTCAGCACTGGACTCTCTGTTAGAAGGCTTCAGTGCAATGCCATCCGAGCATGGAGAATTTGTCCAAGTTTGGCTGCATGGTCACTGCCTCACAGCAGGGCTGCTGAGGCAGACTGGAAGAAGCAGGGTTCAGTGCAGTCCTTGCACAAAGCATGAGATGCCTGGGCACTGAGGAGCCAGTGAGGGGGACAGTCAAATCCACAGCTGAAACTGTCACACCAATGCTGTCGGCATCAGAACAGCACAATCCTCAGCTCAGCTCTCCCTAAAAATAAGCTGCAATTTTTATTTCTTATGGTAAATAGTAGTTTCTTGGTTACTTCCTAGTCAGTGGTTTAATATAGTATTTTAGCCTTCTAAATACATACGAATAAAGGTAGTTAAATATGATTGCAAACATGGAGACTTCCTAAAATAAAAATATTTCTACTGATTCTCCAATTTGAAAAAGAAAACCACTAATTATTTAAAACACAAAATATATATCCAAAATTTTTGCGGGTCGTCAGCAAAGGCAATCATTTATCTTCAGTCATTTTTTAACAGTAATTCATAAGAAAATAAGCTGTGCTTTGCAGGGATCCACCTGAACATGTGAAGAGGGAAACTCAAATATTGCAGTATGAATGTTTGACTACTTAGTGCATTCGATGCACTTCTTTGTGCTATTGATGAACATAGCAACCTACCGATCTGATCTGCCAGACCCTAATAACATCTCCAAAACCAAAATACTTAAGTCACTGAATCTGAAACATAAGTAGTTCATGCTCACTAGCAGTCTACTTGTGAAGTACTCTTTCCCCACCACTGTTCTCTCTCCCCAGACTCGTAATTTAACATTCCTCTGTCAAAACAAAGTGTAACTACACCTATGTCATCCTTAAACTTTCAAACATGTTGCTTTTTTCTTCTATCTACTAATCAAATATTTTTTATAATTTAGTATAGGAATAAATTCTGGTTGTTATACATAACGTTTTCTGGAAATTAAACAGCACAGAATTTTGGGGACAAAGGCTGCCACCTTTTGGCAATACTCTGTAACAAAGTCTGTTTTCTTACACAAAATAATGCCTTAGTAAACATTTTATTATATTATTTTAGAAACTTACATTAAGCAAAAAAAGAGCTGAAGAAGAAAATATGATTCAGCAGAAGGCAGCATGAGAAAAGTGTACCACCAGAGCTGCTATATATAGTGCGATGTACCTTCACATAAAAACACAGCTATTTTTTTGATGGCCACTGATATTCTGACACAAAGCACTGAGTAGCGTAAGGAAATCTCATTTCTTTAAAAATACAAAGAAGGAAAACAAGAATTTTTCTTATGTACAAAATCTTCTTTTATCCACAGCACTGACTTAACCTACAAGTAGGTCTGCTCTATGTACGAGATCAGAAAAATGATTAAATAAATAGCAATTTTATCATGCAAATAATTTATTGCCAACCTTAATTCTGGTATTTCCCATATTTTCAGTGTTTCACCTTGGAAATGAAATTTTTAATTTAGGAATTTGAGATATATGGTTTTTGTCCCATTTTATGTCAGCTATTAACATCTATTATTCGGCACAGTTACACTGGCATGGTCCAACAGGAAGACCTTTACATCAATATGTTGCCGCTGGAACTAAGTAACCACAACAGCAAAAGACTGAGCCAAAATAAGAGAGGACAAAATGGATTTTCTAGTTAATGGATTTTTCCCATTGAAAGGATTTCCTAACCATTTGCTTGTGACAGATGAACAATAAGAACTTATGCTACATCCTCATTAGAATTGCTTCATCAGGCTTAAAGAAATGCCCAAAAATGTCCAGATGTACCAAGAAATCCCACTAGTACCAAAGCTAAACGTATACTTCATCACCAAAGGGAAAAAAAAGCAGAATATCTGAAATCAAACTTATTGCTCTGTCAAGGTTGTAGTCATGTGTTGCAAAGGCTTGTGACAATAAAGAAATTAACAAATATTTATTTGTTCTTCAGATTCCTTCTGGAAAATGTAAACCACAGTTAAAGTTTTAGAATAGAATTGCCTCCTTTACAGACAACTTAAACAGACATAAAATTCCTGGGAGAACAATTAGAAAAAAGGCTGCATTTTTAGAAGAGTCTACAGTATCTTTGGGAAATAGTGATACCAAATACCCTGAGAGATCCAAAAGATGTAAGAAATACAGAGGACAAGAAAAGGTCACAAAAAGGACAAAAACAAGTGACAAGGAGGGCCAGAGGAAACTTTTGAAAGAATGAAAAGCCAGAGCATACGGAGGGTGGCACAGAAGTGAGACTTAGATAGCACTAATAATACAAAACTAAATTGTGAGGATGTCAAAACATGCTGAAATCACGTCAAAGAATGGACAGAAAATTGCAGACAGATTTATCTTCAAAACAAATGCAACTATGGGAAGATCGAAAGAGTATTTTACTGAGCTTCTCAGTGCTGAGATTCACAAAAGCAAACTACAGCCACCCAGACAGCTGAGCCATTTGGAGAAGAAGGCAATTCTGAAGAGCTTCAAGAGGCAATCAGAATACGGAGGGATAACAAAAGCACCAGGTGTGAGTAATCTTGCCACCAAGTTACCAAGAACAAGAGGGAAACAAGAAATCAACTTCTTTCTTGGGCTATTTGACCAGTTGGAGTTTGAGTTAATTTTTCAAACATTAAAAAATGCCAATTTTAATAATAAAAGTACAAAAATGTATTCAATTTACACAGAAGCAATCTGATGCTGGGGAACAGCATTTGAAAACTTTAAGCTCAAGTGTGATATTGTAAATCAGTTACATTGCACACACATTTAATATGGTGATGTATCTTGTACAAACATTCAAAAACTCCACAATTTGTTAAAATTAGAAACTTTAACAGAGCTTTCCCACTGATCATAAGAATCTAAATAACCTCACATTTACAGTCAGCCTCCTTTAAGGGCTAGTTGTTTTGAAAACAAGTAAATAACCTCATACCATATGGAATTCAATTGATTTCACTGAATTTCCATGGCATAATTCTGCTTTTACTAGTGGGACTTATGAAAGCAGATGAAGGGTAGCAGAGCACAGCAAAGTCTACTACTTGTCTGGCACCAAATCCCTCCGGCACAGAGGGATAAGGTACAGGCTTCCACATCACAAAATCTGCAGTCTTCGGAGCAGTATGGTAATACATACTGCTTAAAAAGTATTATGCTACTATCAGGAGGACTTCCACATGGGCACTGCCATGTTCCCAGTGCACATATTACACCACTTGCTGAAGAAAACAATCTTTTCCAAACCATGTCCTGTTGGCATGTTAATGCCTTTATTATCCTTCCCTGGATAGCTTTTAACAGACTGAGAAGGTTAAGAGAAAAATGTTTAGGTCTGTTACATAGAAAGACTAAGCATAGCAGTATAGAACAGTATCAGTTTATTGGCAGTTTGAGCATTCTTTAGTTTTACTTTTTATATGTGCTGCTGCTTCAGTACAATGTCCCCTCTTTCTCTCCCCCAGTGTTTGGACTGTTTAGAAAACTATTTTTAAAATAAAAATATGTAAGGTGTTTCCCATGAATCTTTAAGAAGTAGGAATGTGGACTAAGCCACAAACCAATAAAACTTGCAAGGTCAATTTTATTACACAAATGTGCAACAGACCGTATAAATGGCAATTAAATCCCCAGGTTTTTGAAATTGTGATATTGCTCTCTTCTGCAGATACTCAGCAGGGATATCCAAAAGGAGGCACTGAATCCCAGAGATCTCCACAGATATATCTAGCAATATATTTCAGTTCCTCACTTAAACAGTCAAACATCAAAGTGGTGATGCGTAAACTTACACAGTAATAAAACAGTACAATGCTGGTAAGTAGAATAGCACAGCACTCCCAGGTATAAATATGAATGTTACTAAGTGAATTCAAATCACGTTTTGGATACGAAGTTTATGCTACCACCATTGTGCTTAACTGTCTGATGAAATGAGCAAGGTGGAAGAGTAGTAGAGTAAAGTTTAATTAAGATACATGTGTGTAACGTTGTACATATTAAATTCTAACAGCTGCAAAAACACACACTATGGAAAACTGCAGCCCCAACTGTTTGTCTCCAGCCCATTTTGGGAGATCATCATTCAGATATCCACTTCATAGTCCCTTACGTCAAAAAGAGATTGTCCATAGCATTGTACCAGGCAAGAAGTATATCTTTAATTTTACTCCCTTGTTCCTTCTTTCCGACAAAGTGAATCAATGCAACAATCCAACCTGATATAATACTTTGGAGGAATATAGATGACCTAGAGCTGAATAGAAAGTCTCAGTGTAATAATTTTGAGCATTTTCATTCCATTTCTATAGGCAATTTCAAAAACAACATCTGGATTTATGCAGAATATACTTGCTTGGGCTAGTTTGTCCAATCATATGCATTGTGATAAAGGTTCGTACTGCCTCAAAGATCATTTTCTCATTTAAAAGACAGTAGAAAAACAAAAGTGTATCATGCGATCATATAAATAATACTGTTTGTAGGACTTCCACTTCTGTCTTGCCTTCTTTTCATGACATTAGGAGAAGAAGTGTTAAAGAATATGCTAAAAATAAGCTAGAGTGGCAGATAACACTTCACAGGTGAAACAACTCTCTTATAACCTTGGCAGCACACTCAACTTCCCCTGAACCACTCGTATCATGAAAAGCCACTCTTTTTTGCATCAGTCAGCCAAACTAGTGAAAAAAACAGGGCTCATATTCTAGTGGTTAGCTCTGCTTTGCCTTAATTGACCTAGAGCTAAAAAATTTCTGGGAGTATCACTTGTAGAAAATTGAATAGTATTGTTTTTCAGCTTCAACAACTGCAGGGAGCTTCATAAAGAAAGCCTTACCTTAGCACTGTAAGGCAGCTAACTATTTTCTGCAGGTATACTAGTAATGCTATATGTGTCTTTTCAGTCACTTTAACAAATTGCAGTATTAAGTTCTTGAGTTTGAGCGTTGATTGTTATATTCAAATATTGTTTATATACGAAAATCAAACCTTGAAAATTTGCATGGTTTGTTCTGCTGAGATGTCTAACTATTTACATCCCCCACGTACTTTGAAGTCATCATAGGATTCATTCATTTTTCAGTTCATTTAACAGATTTTACACACATTCTTTCCACCTCAATTAAAATTGCCTAGAATTTCACAGTTTATCATATTTTTTCATGTTAGAGAGAAAACAAATATTATAAATATTCTCAACCAGCCTGCAACTGTCACGTTTATACATATTCTTAGCAGCATTTCATATTTTGCAATGAGAAAGCGCATTTTATTCAGTCTATCATGTCTTTGCACATCCCTGTATGGAAAAGTTTTAATAACCTTTTATCTAAGAATTTAATGCAGCAAAGCCCTGTGTTTTAAAGCAATACATTATACCAGATTTTGAATGACTGCAAGAAAAATGTTAATATATTCATGCAAACCTGTGACCAATTTGTGTTTCAAGGAAGATAGAAAACAAATTGAGAGATGATAACTATTTCAGATATGAATAGGATCAAACAGCATGTTTCAGACTTGAATCAGGCTATTAGGCTACCAGAGATGCCACTCAGAAGTGATGCCAGCACAATAAATGCCAACAATATACCAGCCTCCCACTTGCCACAAATATTCATCTTTCCTCCTCCTAAAATATGATACATATGTGACAGGTTCTTTTCAACTTTAGAAACATTCTCCAAGTTGGTGTTGGTTCCTAGCTGTTAATTTTCAGTCATTCAAGTGTTTTCCCTAACATACACATTAACTTTCCTTACAGTAGAGAAAGCAAGGGCAAACAAACGTGTTTTGTATCTGGAGTGGACAAAAGAGCCTAGTGCCTGATTTAGTGGTTGGAAGCCCTGCTCATGACAGGTGGGTTGACACTAGATGACTTTCAATGTCTCTTCCAACCCAAGCCATTCTAAGATTTTCTCTGAAGAAAAACTTGAGGGCATTCCTGTTTGAGCTGATTCTTCCCTCCTGAAAGGTAAACTCATCACCAACCAGCTTTTTTCTCGTGGAAAGGTCCACTGCATCACAGAAATGACAGCATTAATAATGCTTTCCTCAACAGAATTACATATTTATTTGCATTCATTTTCCAAACTCTACACTAATTTGCAAACTGTCTTTCCATAGTCCTAACATTGGGTGCTCATTCGAGGACTCACTACCACTCTATCTGACTGGACCAGACCATCCCAGGAGTTTACACAGCAGAAGGAACTGGTCACGATCAGCTACAGTGCACTTTCAGTGAAAAATTTGACTCCTCTCTTGTCTAAAGCAAGATTCAAAAGTTTGGGAGCAGCAAGCAGAACACCACCCAACATCCTGAAGAACTCTGGGTTCAGGAGGGTGATTTTTCCCATCTCTGGAAATTCAATTTGTTTTGGGTCAGTTCTTCAGTTCAACTTCACATTGTTTACGTTGCCTCCTGATGAAGGAAAGCCAGAAAAAAAAAAAGCCACTTTCTTGAAAAAAAGACTGTGAATCTTTTATTTTTGGACAAATCCCAAACTGAAAGAACCTGCCTGAGCAACAAACGGGCAGCTCAGGGATGAGCAACTGCTGGAAGTGAGCAAGTCAGCACACAAATGTCTGAGTATGCAAGCAATTCTGAAATATTCCATATTAAAAAAAAAGAAAATTGATGTCCTGCAGTGGATATCAGTGCACACAATGTGTGTATAGCTAAGTCTTTTCAAGAGAACAGCATTTTTCCTCAGTTGTTTTGTTTCTAAAGCTTCACGCGCTTTGGTTCTCAAAGAAAGAAATCAGTACATAAAGATTTCTGAGTATTTCCTACAAGCTACTAGAATTAAAATAATCACCAGTATGAATGCTGTAGAAGCACAGAGAGGAGCCAGCTCTATCAAAGGCACAGAAATTGTTCCAATTTACCTTTCAATTTCTAAGCAAGAACTTCATGGAGAACTTCAGAGAGCTCGGCCACACAAACAGCACTGCTCTGCCTCAGAGCCGTTTGTCTCCCACACAGGCTTCTCTCCACAGTTACTCTTTGTAAAGTACAGGCGTGGATACCTCAAAGCCAATTAATCCTTTAGTTAGAAAGGAAAAAAAAAAACCCACAAGAGTTACTGTCTCTGACCATGGATGTAGGAAAGCAGAATCAAACCAAACAAGCTGCCCTTTCACATAGAAGATCAAGTATTCTGCAAAGCAGGGGAGCGGGAGGTAAGGAATAGTACTCTCCCTCATTAAAATATAAGGAAAGAAATACTCTCAGTTCATCTTCTGTAGGTGCACTCACGGAATTTCAGCAACCAGCAGCGCTCACAGGCCAGCACAAAGACCTGCAGATCCCACACAAATGAAGGCTAATATCAGTGAGAAGAGAGCTGCAGTGATGAAAGAGATCACGCTCCCAGCCCTGCCCTCATTGAAGACAGCTACCTAAGAATACCAGCATGCCTACAGGAAGAAAATGCTAATTCTATTTTATTATTTTCCTGGAGTAATGAAACGAGCCATGGTGGCATTTCATCCTTGAGGTTTAGGGTTTATTTTCAAATCCGAAGAAAATCAAGCTCAGAAATACTGTGAACTCTGACAGATTTCACACAGCTTACCCCAAAAGTAATCACTGCATTGGAGGTATTCTCTTCTTTCTTTTTTAATTAAGTTATTTCCAGATAGAGTAGATTGAGGCATTAAAATTAAAGCATAAAGTGAATTATATTGCCAGTTTGGCTGCTCTGCAACTTCAGTAATAATGTTAACATTTCTAGAAGCTCTCTATGTTCCCAGGTGGCCTTTGTGGGAATTTTTTTTTTTTTTTTGGTCATCATGTTCTGAGGCAAGCTTGATGTCAATTCCAGAAGACAGGGGAGTGCTATACAGAATTCATTTTAGCTGTAATTTCTATTTCAAAGTCTCTCTTTGAAGATACCCCATACAGCAGATTTTATATTCTCAGAACATACGCATCACTGCATATCTAGTTTGCCTGACAGTTTAAGTGAGACATTTAAATATTCTCTCTTGATTGCAGTATCCCACTTTTCACATAAGTCTCACAAAACCCTTTGCTCTCAACATCCCCTTTCTATATTACATGGCACAGATGACAAGTTCTGAAATATCAGGAACATTCACAGGCAACAAATATTAGTTATACCCTATGGCAAAAGTTGGATTAATTGGTATAACGAGAAAAAATCCAAAACACTGCCTGAGGACCATTTTGCAATGGTTTCTCTTGCAGTTGACAAAGGCATATTTCTTGGGGGGGAAAAAAAAAAAAAAGCAAAAACATCCTTTAAGAACCCTAGAATCTATCAGTACATGAGCTGCACATGCGTCAGAACTGCAGAATAGGAAATAATCCCCAGATTTAGAAATAGAGCATTGACTTAAAAAATAAAAAGGACAAAGGTGACTTTTAAGTTGATCAAAAGCTTGGCAGATTTCTTACGCAGGGAAGAAGAGAATAGCTTTCCTAGTAAAAGGAAAGAGATTTCTGAACAGATAGAGAGGACTCTCTTTCAAATATCTGAGAAACTGTGTTCAGTTTCTACTTAGTCCTTATTCAAAGAGTTTGGAGCTGGCCTTAAAGCTTAAAGAAAAAAAAAAAAACCTCTACTTTTTTCCCTGCAATAGAAATCTATGAGATCTGAATTTTTTAAATTAGACTCCTGAAAAGAAATCTAGATCTTTGCTAGCAAGGTGCCAAGTCCAGGCTTTTCAGGCTGTAACTACACTAGAGCAAGACTAAATACTGCCCCTCTACAGCTGGCAGCAGCACCCAGATTATGGAGCCCATCTGGGCCAGCACTGCATCTCCAGAGCATTGTTCAGCTGCTTTTGGAACAAGGCTTTCACAAAGCATAGATCTACATGCTTTTCTTCAAAAGAAGCACAAAACAGCATTTCATTATGAAATTGCCAATACTTGGAAAAGACAAGTTTATTTTCCCTGGAATGAGACAGGACATTGGCACACCTACTGCCAAGTTATGATTCGCTGAGCATAGTCAAGGTTAGACCTAGATGCCAATAAAGATTCATTAAGTATGAAATACAATATCAGCAATGTCTTTGTAATGACCTGAGTGCTAATTTTGGCTCAGAGTACCTGAATTCCCCAATGAAAGAAAGGCAAAGGGGAACAATTTAACAGCTTTTAACCACAAATATGTTAACACATTAAACATTTGAAAAGATACCCTAAGATATAAAAAGTGAGAGAAGCCAAGTGAATATACAGCCTAGCAAACTAGAAATGATTAACTTAGATTTCTTCTATTTGTTCTAAATCAAAAGGATTATTCCTTTTTTTTTAATACTCCTTTTTTTTTAATACTATTGTGATTACAGCACAAAAACATTAATAAAATTTACCTCATCGCATCAGATAACAAAAGCACTTAACACAATGACACCCAGATAAAGGGGTAAAACTCATGTATTAATTTTGTATTTGCAACACCTAATGAATAAATACCATATGAAATAATTAACAAGCAGAACAGGAGAGTTGGATTTTCAAAAAAGAATTGCATGGGCTGAATTACTGAGATTGACAAGTCCTTTTAAATACAAGTTAGAAATAAAATAAAGCAACAAAAAAGAAAGCTTACAAAGTTGGTAGACAAATCGTTTTACGTTTTTACAAAATTTCATAGGCCTCCTTTATGACAGTAGGCTACACTTGTTTGTCTCCCACGAAGCACAGTAAGCAACTAATTGTTGCACGCAGCCTTAACGTTACATCTCATATGACACAAGAGGTTCTAGAGCTTTAAAACCAGCTTTTACAGTATCACAATCCACAAACATCCATCAACATCCCTGACACTCCAGCTGCATTGGAAAACTTTTACTCCAGCAAATTAAAATTAACCTACAGCTTAGCGCTTATGATTTTTAATATCCCATCTACTTTTGTCCGCACAGTTCACATTTATACACCATGCAAGAAGAAATAAAGAATATTTTCTGTTCCTACATTGAGTCCACAAAGACTTCAGCCTTTTAAGATGTGTGAAAATAATGTATAAAATATAAGAATATTGTAAGAAAATTCATCTTTGTGCCATGACACACTCTTTTGTGCCATGATCCTCAACTTTTCTGCTATGGAATGAGCCATTTAAGACTACTTTTAAATCATGTATAGGTTATGAAACACTTCTAATTTTTACTTATTTTAGGTGAAATAGTTTATCTATTTCCTAAAAATATAGCTAAAAAATATATAGCTATATACAGCTAAAAAAATATTTAGCTATTTTAGCTATTAGAAAGTCTAGAGTTTACATTGACTACGTCTTATCTCCTTTAATAAATATAATCCTCAGAAAGACCAACTGGATGCTTATGATTTTGCATCTATGCATGGTAAGGTTGATCATACAGAAGCCATGCACTCAAAATATATTAAAAATGTATATGGCTACAGATCTAGCTAATAATATGTTACATTAAAAATTTTAATGTAATATATAACTCATTATTTGACTTTATTTCTAAAATATTCTTAAATTACCCTTGTCTACTTTGATAATGTAGTAAAACCACATTCTTTCCTATGCCATCATTTGGCTGTATAAACTTGTGTAATAACCAACTTTCAAATCCTGTCATTGGAGAACTAATCTAAAATATTCTAACAAACTCTTCTCCTCTCCCTTTGAATCCTAGATCACTGTAATTCTTGTTCCTTTCATAAGAAGTAGTTTGCATGCTGCAAATAGCAGCAGACCTGCAATGTAACTGAAAAATGTGCAAAATCAAAAAGTGCAAAAATCAAATAATGATCATCCAGAGGCTGGAATCTTTTCCAGATTCACAATTCTTTTTGTTTTGTGCCTTCTCCCCCAAGCCTTCCCACTGCCTTCCCCTGAATACACTAATTATGAAAGCTGATTCTTCAAAAGAAGTCAAATGATTATGGTTCGCGTTTTTTCCACGCTGGAAGTATTTAAAAAAAAAAAAAAAAAAAAAAAAAGCAACTGCAACAAACATCATTTAGCTTAAATGGTCTTTTTGCAATCATCATTGACATCATTCCAAAAGGTCAGGAGCTTTGTTTCAAACCCACATTTTCAAAACCAGATGTATATTTTTAACAAAAAATCTTGTGAATTTTCCAGCGCTCCCGTTGTTGCTGACTGAAAGAAAAGCTGCCAACTTGTAGTGATCAATGATAGAAAATCTTCCCCCTCCTCACCCCCCAAGTACCTGTCCTGAAAAACCATACATGGCAAGCAATCTACTGATTTCATTCCATTTCAAACAGCAAAGACATTACTGTCTTAATTATGGAAGAAAGCAGAAAGTACACCATCCCAGTTTAATAGTACTTAAGGAACAGTAAGTACAAACAGAAAACTGATTAGAAGGTAAGATGTGGCATCACATAGTGAGTAACGCAGCAGTGCAAAGTAGACTTAATAAAGATTAAAAGTTTTCAGAAGACTCAAGAAAACAAGAAAAATTAACATGTGGTCCCAAATTTTTATATATATAGTAATTATTTTATAGATAATATAATTGTTTTTTATATATATATAAAACAGCATATATATATATATATATATATATATATATATATAAAACAGCAGAAAAACAGTAAAATTTCTTCAAAAAAAATAGTAAGTATGCTGGTAGGAGGCAGACTACAAGAGAACCGGGAAAAAAGTAGTGGAGAGTATTGATATAACACAGAAGAAGTGAAGTAATTGCCTCAAAGTTTAGTATAAAAACCACAAAAGAGTGATCAAAGTTTTTTCTTTTCTTTCTTTTAATGAGAACTTGGACACAGACGAGAGGGAAGAATCAAGGTAATTAAATAATTTCCACGAATCTCCAAAACAGAGCATTACAATAGCTTCTGGCTTAAGTAAGGTCTACTAAGGCATTACTAATTCCTTCAGCACAGGCTGTCACATGGAATTGCTGAATGTAATTAACTAATCTCCATCTCTCCAGCTTTCACTACACACTCCACCTACTTAGTCATGAAAGACAGCAAGCGAGTCTGCAGAGTGTTTGTGATTATCCTGTATTACGGGCATCAGGAGAGAAATAGAGTAATGAAATGTATTTCTATCAATCTACACTGTTTTCAAGCGGTGTATTGGGTAAAAGTTCAAATCCGTCATCACCTGCATCCAGGCTAGAAATGCATAGTACTGCCTGCATTCTCACAGATATAAACAGGTTAAAAGAGGTGTGCAAAACTGGATCACTACAGTAAATGCATGTATACATCTTTTTTATCCAGCATTAACAGCTTTGTTCTATATCAAACAAAGCTTCAATGGCCAAAGAAAGCAAAAACCAAATACCTCAGATTTAATGAATTTTAACTTCAGCTTTTCATGATGCATATAGAAACACAGCAACAAGTGTATGCCACCACACCACATGATGTCACCGTGTAGGAATCACTCATACATAGCTCCAAGCCTCTCCCCAGCAGTGGTCAGCAACACATACTTAAAAAAGGGACATAATCAGTGTTTAATGGACTTCTTGAACTACACACCATCCATCAGCATATTAATTAGCCACCTGTGGACTTATCTTTTATTAATTTAATTCCTTACTGAACTTCAGTCAAAAATAAAGACCAGGAGGCTAGTCATTTAATTTTGAGATCATGAGAATGGAATTATCTACAAGCAAAAGGAAAATAACTATTCCCATTTCTGTAATGATTCAGTGACATTTAAATGAAAATTGCTTAATTCAGAAACCAAGCCGGTATTTCCATTTTTATATGTCAGAAATATTTGCATTAAAATAAGACAATTTCATTCCTTTAGACGCATCTTAAGAATAACAGTAGTAATTTTTCATGTGTGAAAAAAATAACACTTCATAAATATCCATAAAAGTAAGATAATTAAGATAAATTCAAAATTAATAACTCTAGAATTACTAATTTACTGGCAGATTTAACAGTGTTAAATTACCATCTCATCACAAGATACGGGAAATGAATGATAATAATGATTTTCTTAACAAAAATCCTTTTTCAGTGTCAGGAAAAAGTTCAACATAAGCCAACCCTGTTTAATTACAGATATTATTCTCATCTGCTGAGTGTGTGAAAGAGGACAAAATCCCAAAGAGTACCAGAACCCAACAATCCAATCTGCTGCTGAAACACTGTGAAACGCAAAGTAGTCTTTCACTGCTCTCCCTTAAGGTGCCCTCTGTCTGCGACACAGACTTGCCAGCTATTTCAAATGAACTACAGAAAGTGGTTTTAAACTGCCTCACCTTTACACATAAGAATTATATGAAAAACTGACCACGGGTGCCCCCCTGAGCTCTGACACACAAGTTGTGCTGCAGTCATTTCAGGAGGTTCTAGAGCACATCTGGGAAAGGGGACATGACAATGCATGAGATCTAAAAGTGCAGTGTAACTGCATTTTGCTGCAGTATAATCTGCTTCTCCAATTCCAGCTTGTTCTTAGAACAAATACACCCACAGGTATCGAGCAGTTATTTCCTTTTCCTTTGCAAATAAGTTTCTTGGTGCATTTTTCCATCCTACCGGAATCAGAAATGAAGGGCACAAGACTTTCTATAACACAATATTTCTGTAGCGCATTGTGTCCCACTAATTCCTGCAATTTAACCTTTATAATAAAAAAAAGCTTCATCAATAAAACTTCAATTTACAGTATCACTTCGGAACCGCTCATTTCTTCCACGAAATACCTTTCTCTGTTATGTTTTGCTCAGACTGTTTGTCCTCCTGCAGTACTTACACAAGCAATCGTCCATGATATGTTCTGCTAGCTAAAAGGACAAAGACATGCATTTGATCCAGGAATACAAGGCCATATCTATTTTTACAGACTGTAAGTTATAGTTTTCTCTATAACTTGTTATTTTTTCCATGTTTAACTAATATTAAAACATTTGCTAACAAGCCATAATCATAGTGTGATACTGAAATCAAGACGCTACATGAAATAAATGACTATTGCCACAGTACTGAAGAGAAAGCACCAAATGACACAATGAGAAGGAGACACTTCAAAACGAAAAGATCAGCAATTTTCTCTTTCAAACACTTCAAATGCCACAAAAACAAAATCACATTTCTGCTTTTCTGGGTGTCATCTCAAAGCAGAAGAGCAATGCCGAACACATCGCTCTCTGTACCTGCTTTCACACCAGTGCACTGCAGCACAGCTTTGCAGAGCTCTTGGCCTCAGCTGCTCTTTCTGCAGATCTTAATTCAACAACATAAATGTTTTAAGATCTTAATTCATCTACAGGAGAAGAATTGCTTGGACATTTTTGTGAAACTCCACTTTCAAAAATCATCTTTGAAAGTGATTTAAAATCCCTTATCAGATTATTTTAAAGCATACTTTAATTAATCAGTCAATTAATCAACAGCAATTCTGTGTTCTTAATAGGATTTTTTACATCATTTCTATTGCCTCTAAAGCTGCTTTATCTCCAGTGTCCAAGGCTCAAGTACCAACAGAATTTGATAGCCATGAGATTCAGGGTTGAGCAGGTTTATGTTGAGCTGATGATACTGCCCATCTGTCTAGCAGAAGCCTCAAAACTGAAAGTCGTTTCAATCAGCAGGAGAGTAAACTTCTGCCTTGCTCCCAGAGAAAGTGAGTTTTCAAGGTTTTTCCCTGATATTTCAGTTTTTTTAATTTAAAACACTTTTAAAAAGAACTCTACATCTTGAGCTCAAGAGTTCAACTTCCTGAAGCTATCATACAGAAGAAATTGATGCTCTACAAATGAGTTGGAACAGGAGATGCTAACCTGCTAGTAGAGCATGCAATATGGAATATCAGGCTTGAAGCAACTGATTTGCACACAGATGATCAGAAATTTCCCTAAACACTTGGGCATTCACCAGAGTACCTGACACACATCTAATCAGATAGGATGATATTTTGATGTGGTTTTAAGTCACATAATAAGGTGAATAACGAAATTAAAACCCAAAGTAAATTTAATTGATGTGGCTCACTCCTGTCTCCTTCCTCTGCTTTCCTTTCACATGGGCTTTTCACCTCATGCAATGAACAAAATCTGAGTTTATTTAAGGAAAAGAAAGACTCTTTTAGGTTACCAGCTTAGGGTTTTGGGTTCATTTGTTATTGCACTAAATAATCCTTCAATCATAGAACCCAGTACCAATTTGCAAGCATATCAGAGTATAGGCTAGGATCATTAAAAAATTCAATGTTAACAAAACAAATAGAATGAGATTTTTTTCTTAGTATTCATCAATATGCCAAAGATTAATTTTAACTACTGAAAGTTGCAAAACCAATTTGCCTCAGCTCTTTCCTTAGGACATTTCCTTTCTATGGTGCTCCTGCAGCCATCTTGGCTAGGCCATAGCACCTGGCTGATCTGGCATGGCAAGCTGGAACAATAGAAAGACCAGTATGATGGAATGGTAACGCAGGAGATGTAATGGCAAAAGGACTGGCAGGATAGAAAGGTATTACAAAGAGAAAGTAAAAGCACTCACCCATCTCTGAAGATCTAGGCTAGCAAAATTGCACAAAGGAGGGATCTCCAGGAAGAGACCCTTCCCCAGTGGCAGTCAGCCCTTAAATGAGGTCTAAGAGAGGTGCATCCAGGCTCCACTCCTTCCGTGACACAGCTGAATTCCCTTCACCTGTGCACCCAACACTGAATTGCCTTCACCTGTGCACCCAGTGTTGGCCGGGTCCTTTTTCCAGGTGCTCAATCAGTGCTTCAGGCCAGGACTCAACAGTTTCCATACAAAAGTGTAAAGCAAGAGCAGAGCCAAGAGTAAATTTCCTTAAAAAATACTAATAGATTCTCCTTAGAGCATGTTTCGTAGAAATGTGCTATTGTGGAAGAGAACCTACAACAGTTTTGGGCGGACAAAGATGTACACTGCAATCACCAAAAATTTGCTACCAGTTTGCTTCCAGATCTTGTAATGGAAAAGACAGCAGCATGAGCAGCTGTGCTGTAACAAGCACAGGGCATGCCTCAGAGGGTTCTCTCCAAGAAGTTACCTTTGTTCATTATGTGAGCATTACACTGAATGTGGGTCATGTTGCAGAAAACAGGCTAATATTATACAAACAGCACTGCAGGCCATGGGGTATTCTCTCAAGAGAGTATTTAAAGTAGTCAATTAATAATATGTAACAGCAAACAACCTAAGTGAGCTGAACCTGATTTTTTTTAATTACATTGTCATGTCATGCTTACAACATCTGAGAATAGTGTTTATCATTCCAAAAAATAGATTTAATGATATGTATGTTAAAAAAAATGAACTAAAAATTATAAATAATGGAACAGGTGACATACAAGTGAAATTAAACACACTATATAAAACTTCGAAGTGATATGTATAATTCAGATGGTAAACATCAAGTTGAAAATACAACTATTTTTGTTAAAATAATGTTAAATATTAAAATATGGTAATTCTCCAAACAGTGATAAGAAAGAAGGATACATAAGGCCAACCTCTCCTAGTTTATTGTTCCAAACCTACTTTACTTTTTTGTTCCTGCTGTGAGAAAAGCTATTTTATGTTGTTGATGGCAAACATTTAATGTTATATACTTTTGCAATGAAGTTTAATAAATGAATTATTCTGTGAAGTGTCTGGTTTGATTTTTCTCTCTGCCTGTATTTTCAGATAAGTGTTTTAGATTTGAAAGCACTATCTTTAAATACTTTTCACTTCTTTTCTCAGCAGTAAGGATAAAACTGTCATAATCATTTCCAGCATAAAATGCTTTTAAGATTTCTCTTCATTTTCCCCTTTCCTCGTATTTAAGACTTTTTTTGTGTTTTTTTGTTTTTTTCCCTAAATTTAAAGTTGCATAAGAAATTCACTGAATTCGCTAGGACTAGTTAGATTGATTTTATTGAGCAGACAAATTGCCTAGAGTTTTAAAGCCAGACAAAATTCAAAGCCCAGTTTAAGTTTACTTTGTTTGGGTATTTATTTCAAGCTGCAGCAGAACGAGAGCTTCAGATCTGCAGTAGTGCCATATAAGTTGGTATATACAGGAAATGCTTCCTGGAGGCACCATGTGCCAGATTATGTTGGTGACTCTAAAAATCTAAGGAGATACATATTCCTCAAATCTCCTAAAAATAATCATAGAAACCACTGTCCTTTCCTTAAAAATAGATTTACCAAATTAATAGTTTCTACCTTTAATACAGATCAGTACACAGAGGCTGAAAGTAGAAAATTCTTTCTGACCAATGAAGAAAGGTTGATAAACAAAATTATTTTGACTTTCCTAGTTGTTGTAATGAAGCCATTCCTGAACTATTAAAAATAAATGACCAAGCAGACAGTAAAGGATCAGTGAAGTTCTTGTTGGATTTCTTTCCATTCTATGGAAGTTAAACATTCAAACTTTGTACATGTGAGAAAACGCAAACAACTGAGTTAACCAGGTTTTGTTTCTCTCTCCCTGTCGTCCTCCAGTCAAACAGTTTTCCACAGTCTCAACTAAACCAGGCTTTAAGAAATTTTAGATTTAGACAAAGATTTGGTCAATACCCTTAGCTCCCTGCTCTGATTCAGTGCTTCAGACAGAGCTCCCAGCTCCCACAGCACCCAGCTGCTCTGTAGCACAGGTGTGCAATCAGCTGATTGCTGCTTTCGCCTTCATTCACCTGCAACGTACCCAAGGACAGGCTGCAGTTCCATAATAGGAATGTAGGCTAAGAGAAGCCTACTGGCTGTTCAATGAGAATGAAATAATGATTTTCATGATTTATTTCTTTATTAGCTCTCAGAAGTCACAGCAATACCTGTTTGTAAATATACATACATGTTGGAAAACTTGGAGAATTCAAAAGCAAAGAAGCAATATGTGATCTACCTGAACTGAACTAAAATAAGCTTGCTAATACTATATTTCTTGAAGATCTCAGTTTCTGCACATCAAGAAAAGCAAATGTTAAATGGAACGGTAGCAAACAAGAAAAATATTAAATGTGTCTTTAAATATTCTTCGAGTTATGATTACTACATATTATGCTTCTAAATAATCTTCTGGCTGTCAGTGGATTATTAACCATCTTATTATCTTCCAGTGTAGTCTACTTTGCTAAAAATTAAGTAAAGCCCTTAATGCTTTCAGAACAGAAATTCAACACTTACATATGAAGAACCAGTCAAACTGTGAGCAAAATTCAGATGATAGCAGAAATAACTAGCAACAATTAAATTAAAACACTAAATGTGAGTGCAAAAATACTGCTGAAAAGTATTAATTTGTTGCCAGTAATTAACACAGTTGTAGCTATCTCTTACATTGTCTTCATTATTTATTTGAAACTATTTATAGCGACATTGGGATGATTCACCATAATCTCCTTCCACCCATAATCATTTACAAATTTTTCCTTCAGTAATTTCTATATATTTTTTTTTCATCTGTTGATCAAAACAGCACCCATTGAGCAGCACAGCTTTAAGTAGTGTATGTTGATATTCATTTTCCTTTGTACTTCTACAGATGCAAGTTAGCTTGATGAGGGAACAGTATGGACAGTAGAAATGTGTTTATTATACATTTTAATATAGCTAGGCCTGTAAAGTAATAAGCTTTGAAACGTAGGACCTTCTCATCTTCTATTATATGAATATGAAATATCGACGACCATTTCCTTCTCAAGAATGTCATTCTCAATCTAGCTTTGATCTAAGTGATAGAAAATTAGAATAAAAATAACAGTAATAAAACCCACAGTGGACACTGTAGAAAGTGCACATTCAAAATAGTCTCTTAAAAATAATACCTGTTCAAAAACTCGCTGGAATATTCCTCACTGTAGCCTCAATTTTTTCTTTATATATTGTTGGAAGCCAATATGTTTCAACCACAAGTAAACAATACACAATCTAACAATATACAATCTAGATGAAAAATAGCACCGTTCAGGAACGTCCTGTCCTCAGTAAATGCTCTGAATTGCATACTGGCATAACAGGGACATCTTCTGTTTCCTCGATTTAAAAGGTAGCTGGGTCTTGCTATTTTTGCTTCTTATTATTTTTATTTGGATTTTTGACTTGATGAAGGCACCCATTTTCAATACATCATCTTATCATAATACTTCTTGTTTTTACCCATCATTAGTTCAATTAGCTTCCCAAAACAAAAACATTTAGGTTCCTCTAATCTCCAAGCCTTTCTTATGATTGAATTTTCTCTAACTTTCATCAGTGAGGCCACACTCTCATAACACCCATAAGGTTTTAACATCTATCGAAAGTGACAGAAGACAAATGCAAACTGTGGAAAAGTAGTCAATAAATCTCAAGTGAAGAAGACACTGAAAACAACCTACACATAAGAAAACCAAAAAAGTTCCCAAAACTTTATATTAAAAACTTCTTATTCAAAACTAACAAGCAAATGTAAAATAATAGTAACTTTCTAATTTTTGTTAGTATTTAATTTTCAGTCATTACTTTTTGTGCGATTCCAGTGACATCATTTGGAAGCATTAAAGTGAATGACTGGAATAACTCTTTGAATGGAAAGGTGTTTAAGCAGTTGGTAGAGCTAACTCCAAATCCAATTCTAAATATCACCCTTATCCAACCAGAAAACAAACACCACCTTCCCCGATCAATGTGTCTGATCAAATGGGGACGCACTCCCCTCTAAGCAACACACCTGAAAAGTTAAATACTACATGCTGTCAAGGAAAGAATAAAGTACCTGTGGGCAGTTTGTAAGTAAAGCTACATTCATTGGCTAGCTTATTCAGTATGATTACTTTAGTTTTCTTAAAAATATGTATATTCACAGCTCTATGTTCATCTAAGCAAGCTTATTTTGCCCTCCCAACATAAATTATAATTTGCATGAATGCCTTTGTGTATATATATATATATACATATACAAAACAAAATTGATTTATTGATCAGGGTCATCAGTAATTGTCAGGCAGCATGTTGGAGTTTAACATATTGCTTACTTAGTTCATGCACACACACATGCAAATCAATAAACTGCATCTGTTAATATTACATATGTAAACCTCAATGTGTTTAAAGGCATGTACTCACACAAATGTGCAAACAGACAGTATATGAATAAGCATAAACATTTTTTAAAAAGTGTAATGTGTATTTGAATCCATGTATGAACAATACAGCTCTAACAGTATATGAAAACAGTTTGAAGACGGGTGTAAAAAGCACCTGTGAGGAAAAATAAAAATCTATTTTTCCTCATTTTAAATTTTTTTTAAATGTTAATGCTGATATTCTACTCCTTGGAAGATCATTTCTCTGCATGTGGAATTTCATGATAAAAAGCTTTAAAGTCACGGGTTTCTCGAGATAAACCCCACTGGCTTACTGATGCATGAATGCACTGAAATTGAATTACTGTACAACAGCAATTACTTTTCACAGCACAGTTATAATGAGAATCAGCTCCACAATGAACACCAGGTAGCTACGGTACAAAGTTAATAAAATATTCTTTTATTTTTATTTTCCACTGTAGCGGTGGTAGTTACCTGAAAGAAAAATAATCCTTAACATTTGATTCACCATCTTAGAAGTAAATCAACAACCATTTTTATAGGATCCTCTTTTCTTGAAGAATGATACTACTGAAAATGAAAATTTAGCTACCTAGCTAATTAATTTTGGCTTTAAAAGAAATAAATAAATCCCTAACAATTCATATATCATACTACTATTTTTCACTTCTCTCTTTTCTTTGCCTTTTTTTTATTCCTATGACAGCACTAACTAGAAAAAAATAAAAACAGCGAATGAATAGTTTTACTTCTACCTCTTTTCTGCCACTAAGTTTCTTAAAATAGACCTTTGTCTGTAAGCACCATGCCATCGTGCTCTATTCTCTTCATTTTCCAATGACTGGAGACAGTCATGATACCTCCTAAAAATCTTAAAATAAAAAAACCTCACAGCTAACTTTACATTAAGTCTGAGCAAGCCCATTTCCCCTGACTGAAATCAGTAAAAGTCCAGGAAAGATGGCTGAAGAAATATCACAAGTGACATTGGACTGCACAATGCTTTCCAACTGATTACTTGGGTTTGGCTGTAAAATTAAACCTACTTCCAAACAACTCAGGAAATATTTCCACCTGTCCCACCTTATGGGCAGTAAGACTTTTTTTCCCAATCAGAATGCCATCGTTTTACCTCTGCATTTGCCAGTTATAACCAAAGGTAAGCGTTAACAATTTGGAATTAAAACCATTCGTCCACGGTATTAACACAAACCCTGTCACAAATATTTAAAAATGAGATTTGCAAATTGCCTGTCTGAAATTTCGTTAAGTAGGGCAGTGCTAGGAAAGAAACAGTTAACAGAAATATCCTGATCTGACATAAATCTAATGTAAATAGTGAACACTGGGAGTAGGGGGAGTTGCTTGCAAGGGTTTCCATCAGTAAGTAGATGACAAAAGGTTACATAATTGGTTTAGCACTTTCAGTTTTCCATTTATTTTATGTATCTGACAGCACAAAAATAGGACATTCTGTGATAGGATAATTGCATAGTGAAGGGTAATTCAAATGGGATGAATATGATAAAAATCACACTGAACCAACTAATCACTATGAAAAGCGATGAGACAAAGATAAAAATTCAACCAGACTATAAATGAGTAGGAGGGAGAAGAGAATCCAGTAGTGATTAGTACCTCAGAACAAGTTAACGTGTTTGAAAGTAGAAAGCAAAACAAAACAGAAAACAAAACAAAAAAAAAAAAAAAAGAAAAAAAAGAAAGAAAAAAAGAAAACAACAAAAAAAAGAACTTTCCATGCCATGCTATTTCTGTATCTCCTAATCTTTCTTGTTGGCCTATTTCACAAATCAAACATTCTGTATGACTGCAGCTTCCTGAAATGTTGTCAGATTTTGCTGCATATGCTAAAAGCTGAGAAAGTGCATTGATTAAAGTGCTTCATTTAAAAAGTACTTTACACTACACTACGGATTATGATCTACCTGTAGCTAATTCAACCAGTGCTCTGGAGTGACACACATTTCTTCTCAATCGTTGCCCCACATTTCTAAGGCTGAATGATATTTAAGAATCATAGAATAGAATGGCCTAGGTTGAAAAGGACCACAATGATCACTGAGTTTCAACCCCCCTGCTGTGTGCAGGGTCATCAACCATCGGACCAGGCTGCCCAGAGCCACATTCAGCCTGGCCTCCAGAGATGGGGCATCCACAAAGTCCTTGGGCAGGAGTTGATCTTCATTTGCTACTTACCGGATATTAACCTCTAATCATCTAAAAGATTAATCTAATCTCTAGGTTTCAGTGCTCAGAACATTTCCACTCAAAGTTTAGGTCAAAACTCTACCGTATTAGAGGCAGAAGGATTCAGCACAGCTTTGTCTTATTGTAGAATAGGTCTTAGTCCTATATATGCTTTGCAATTCCCTTCTCACTTCTACAGGCATAAGAAAGTGAGCTGTAATGTGCCAAAGAAAGAATCTGGTCAAAACTTATCAGGACAAAAAATAGTAAATTCTACTGTCAAATGGAACTCTTGCAGGTTTTGAAATTATTACCAGAGCATGGGCAGTCACCCATTCCATCTCTGACTCCCACAGAGAACCACCTCAGATAAGCCCTGTCTTGTATTTCTGCAAAAAGTAACTTTCCTGAAAGATATCCTAGAGAAATTAACTTTAAAATGAAGCATCCCTATTCAAACCAAGCTTCTAAATGCTTTTCCAAAGATGGAAACTGTCCTAAGAACATTCTAGATATCAGTCGGGTTATTTTGGCACTGAAGTTCGTTCAGATAGCACTATCCAAGTGCTTTAAGATTTACACAGAGCACAATAGCCTATATTGGTGCAGGAAGCTTTGGTTGCTTATTTTCCTCCTGAGGAGTGGAAAAACTCCATTTATGTGAAGAGGCCAAAGCAGCTCTATACACTTCACCGCCATTGGAAAACATTCATTATAAAGCTGTAACTGAGAGAACAAGTGCTCTTCCCCGCAGTGCTCCACACCTATAGAAAAGGTGTTCTCTTCCACTCTACACAGCTTGCTGTCACTTCTAGCTCTAGAGGATCACTGCTCTAACACTTTTGGACATTTTTACAACATCAGGGCACTAGTTTTCTCTAGAGAACAAGGAAAACCATCCCTATATAATCACTGTACCTCTGCAGGCAACTTGCAGGCTTCTGGAAGCTGTTGCATGTACCTTAAAGTGCAGTTTTCCCTCTGAAAAACAGACCATTAAAATGGCACTGTGGGGTTTCCATGTTTTTTTGTCTTTCTTTGCTTCCCTGCCAAATGTGCTCAGTTTACAAGCTGAAATATGTTTTAGTTTGCTGCCAACCCAGAAAATTCAGCCTCTAAAAGAGCACCAAATTCCTTCCTCCCTTTTGCACTAAAAATAAAAATGAAAGGCTGAATTGTATTTGCAGCTACGCAAATGGAATTCCCTTCCTTGGGTGATGCCTTTAGCTTCACAGTTTAGATGCTGAGACCTCCATCTCAACTGAACAAACATATGACCAAAAGCAAGGTAGATGACAGCACAGAGCATCACCACAGCAGATTGTCAGCTCATTGACATTGCTGATACAACAGGAACTACAGCTATAGGCAGCCACCTAAATTTCAAAGAATAATGTAAAATGAAGAATAGAACAGGAATACCTGATATTCTTTAGGACAAGTGTTACAAAAAATAAAATAAAATAAAATAAAATCCTATTTAATGCAGAAGAACACAGGTCTCAGACTTTTTCCTTTTTCTACAGTAAATCTAATAAAATACTGAGCACAAATAAGGTGTCAGAATGGAGTTTAAAAAAAAAAAAAAACCAACAAACTACTCAGGCCTGCAGAAGTACATACAGTAGGTAGCTACTGTAGACTGTTGATACGTTGCCTTTACAGCTATGTACTACTTACCACAAATAAAAGCATTTCAACTTTTTCTCGATTTGATCTAGAGGACAGCTATTGAAATCAGAAGTTTCTCCCAGTAATATTTTTGTACTAGAAAGCAATAATATGAAGTCTGCTTTGGTTTGATTACGTGAATTCTAATATAATAATGCACAACCATTTGTAACAGATATATTTTACCAAACACAAGTGATAGCTTACCAATCCATATGGGAAACAGGTAGTCCAAACCTTGCTACACACTTTTGTGTTTATCTATTGATGCTATAAAACATTTATATATATTCTCTGGAAAAGTGATTCTAAAAATACTTCCGCATCAAAAATACTTCTAAAAAAACTTTAGTGTTTCCATTTCATTTTCAACTGCTTGTACACCTTCCATAGCAGAGCCTAAATTCCATGCTTAGTTTGACATTAGAGAATGAAATATCAGACAGCTCTGCTGCTTACCCGCACAGCTTCAGACTTTTTATGAAACATTTCTTCCATATTCTTTGCTAACTTTTTCACAAGCTGAAGGCCGTCGATTTCTTCTATTGCAACGTCTTTCTCATACTCTTTGTATTTCTGAGGGAAGAAATTAAAAAAAAAAAAAAAAGAGTTAAGGAAAAAATTATTCAAGGAACCAGTTGAAATTTTGACAACTAATGATTGGTTTCTTTTACGCTGTTGCTGATATTCTCTACTTATTTGATGTTTATTTGTTGACAGAATGCTGCTAGGCACAAAGACACCGACATACAGAAGAAACAATGGGGTTAGTACCAGAACTCTGCTAAGAAAATACAATAGAAATATTTATGCTATGCATAGTAGGAATATATTTTCCTTCACAACAGTTAAATTACCCCTCCAGACAACCAAACATCAAAATATTGAAGAAAAAAATCTCTGTATTCCATTCAAAAGTATTTTAAACCAATGATACACATATGTCTTCGCCATTTAGAAACCTCCTTCACCAATGAAGATCCTGCAAATATCTATTTTATGTGGTTTACAAGACCCTTAGATTAGGAATACTTACACTATAAACATGTCTACATGTCCTTAACTTTCCTTGCAAGGAAAACCCCTCAACAAACCACGGAAATATGTGCCCTTATTTGAATGCAAAGCATCATTTGCACAATATGGATGAGCATTAACTTATGGTCTCTTTCACAACATAACTCTTAGACTGAAAATACATTCAATTTTTATCCTCTTTATTTTCTGCAAAACAACCATTTTTTTAATTAGTGCTTATAATTGAACCTTACCTTGTAAGAATATAATGTACAAAAAAAAAAAAAAAAAAAAAAAAAAGTGTAATATTCTCTGGAGCCAAATTTCAAAGTGTTTAATACAGAGACTGTTTCTCCTACTCACGTCACTCCACTGTATTTTTACTCTAAGTGCCGAGACAGTAATACTAAGTAAATACATGAAGAACATTTGCCTTTGCAATAATGATTTTCTCCAAAACATGTGCAACATTAGAGAGAAGGAAGAATACGGAGATAGAAGAAAAATGGCTTAAAGCATCAGGATGAACATTTTAGTGATCAAAACAATGAACAAGGACCAGTCATGTCCTGTCAGGTGACAGAAGAAAGGAATTTACTGTAAGAGAATTTCTATGCATATTGTTCTCATTTCTTTCAACTAATTTTCAAGGCAAATGACACTTTGAACCAGCTTTAATCTGAATACTTATCTGTAAAAGCTTGCATTCATGTTTTGATAGGAAAATTTGATAAAATATCATTTGCAGACTATGCCATAAAAAGGTTAACAATGTCATCAAAAATATTTAGGATATTGAATTTTCATATTCTGTAATTTTCCTATTCCGGTAATTAATTTATTTACTTTTACATTGCTTCCCACTATGAGATTATTTTATTTCAGACTTTAATATTAATCTTGTAATATTTATGAAGCTTCAAGCAGACTGCCTGCATTTTGTTCTTTGGAGGAAAGCAGGATGATTTTTTTTTTCCCCTTTCTAGCCTTTTTTTTCCACATGCCTAAAAACATTTTTATTTCAACTCTGCAAGTTCACTACTAAATTCAGCTCAACTTCTATTATCCATTCTGAAATATAGATAGGTAGACGTATAGGATAGCATGGTGATTTGTCTAAAATAAATAAATCTTTTTTTGCGATTATTGGAGAAAACAATAGAATGCAGTAAACAACAGGGAGGTAAATATTACTGCAATGAAATGTGATAAAATGGACTAGATTAACAGTAAATTGAAAACACTCCCAGTTAATTAATGATCTCAAAGTCTGCTCATGTCCTACAGGATTAGAAGCTTTGGAGAATATAAAACAAGTGACAAAACGCACTGCTATGAACATCATATTTATTATGTCAACGGACTAAGTACAAATTTGACTCATTTATTTCAAGCTGCACAGGTCATGTTCAAGATATCAGAGTCTGATAAAAACTGCTCCCTGCAGTATTGATCTTTGAATTCTTAGAAAGTATTCTAAAATACATCCCTTCAAGAGGCTGTTTTCAGGTCCCCAGTTGTATTGATTTAAGCTTTGCCGTTAAATGGAGAAAATCAGATTATTCACTGCATTTGTTGGAAAATTACGTTTTAGAATGAAAGTCAGCATTTTCTAGCCACAGAGAATTGCATCATGTAGTATCTTAGGTTACTGAGGAAACATATTAAAAACTCAAATTTCTCAATTTTGAGTAACTTCTGTTATTTGATAATTAACAAGTCGTTTCCATTCAAAATAATTGTGATACTACTCAGTACATTGATTCATTTTTCCCTAACTTAAAGCCAAAGTTCCAGCATTAAAAAAAAATATATATGGGAAGAAAGAAAGAGATATTGTTTAAATTATAACAACAAAAGACCACACATCTTGCACAGTGCTCATCCAGCCAATTGTAGGAAAACTTAAAGAACAATTGCAACAAGCCAGGAGTATTTACTTGATCTGCAAGACTTTGGCAACTGAGGTGTTTACTTAACGTGTATTTTATATTCAGAATTTCATTGCCATAAAAACAATTCTGTTATTTATTCAGCCATCAGTGGAAGGTTCAAAGACAGTAGAAATGATGTGGCCAGAAAGAACAGCAGCTGGTTTTAGAATTCTTTTGCTCTAGTGATTGTTCATGGAGGGGAGAGGTGCCAGCTTCATTCGTGCATATCCATGAACCTCCTCTCAGTACTGAATGTTCTGGAAGATGGTAATTTTGTTTGAGTCTAGAAAGATGCTGACCAACAAAAGTATGAACACAAGAAATCTAAATCAAAGCAGATATGAAAAAACCAACACAATAAATCTGCGACAAAAAAAAGTCATTAATAATGAATCCTCTTCCTCTCACCACTCCTACTGCTGTCTGATCTTCAGGGTTTCATAGTTTTCCTGACACTACAATTTAGAGTATACATTTGCTTTTAATTTAAATAAATTAGCTAAAACAATGCAGATGTTCACTCAAAATAAATCCAAACAAATTTTAAAATACAGTTATTTTATTTTAATGTAATCCTGAAAAAAAACAATTGCAATTTTACTGGCACAGTCCTAAGGAAAAAACTACTGGGAAAATGCTGGTGGAAAATACTCAGCTTTTGGCCTGGGTTATCCTTTATATTGCTTAGTTGCAAACTACCTTCATATAGTCACTCTGAATAACTCTTCCAAACAATGTTTTAAATCAGCCATTTTCTCTCCTTTGTCAAAAATGTAAACTGTAAATAACTGATTTTTCCACAAAAATGTATCGAAAGTTAAAGTCATGGTTGGACATTTCTTTTGATAAGCTGTCTTCCAGTTGTCAAGAAGACCGAGCAGATACAACTAAGCAACTTCTGGTTTGTTTCTTTTTGTTAGCAAAATCCACATTTGCTAAGAAATTCTCCACAGAGACATGAACATTCATCATTTGACACAGCAGACAAAAAATAAGTTATTTCTGCAATATCTGTTTTGCCACATCATTTCACATAAGTACCAGGCAAAGACCGACAGCACTTCACTGTCAGAACTTCTAATGCTGTTCATGGATTTAATTTAGGGGTCTTTTTTGTTTTGTTTTCCTTCCTCCCCCCACTTGCATGGTAAGCATTCATCTAAAATCAGCATACCATAAAGGAGTCCACACGAAACGCATGTCTGAATCACTTAATGCAATCCAAGCATTTGGCACTGAAGTATAACAAACGCCAAATAAACAATAACAACATTAATTATGATTTAAATTAAAAAAATGCAGATTGAGTGAATAAGGAGGAAAAGAAATACTCTCTTGGAGAAAGACAACTTCAGAAAGATAGCACAGATCAGCTACAGTTTGAATTATTTTCTTCTGGGACAAATGTGATAATTGTGTTCTTGTTTGTATCTACCTATAAACTTTTATCAAAATCCTGATAATTGTGTTGTATGCCAAAACATTTCAAGTTACTAACAGGCGTGTAAGCAGCTCTCAGCATCACTCTTTGTACATGTGGGTGCTTTGAACACAGGCAGAACCATCTATGATGAAAAGTCCTCCCACTCCCAGTGATCTTCAGAGGAGGCAAATATCACCACCATCCTGATTAAAGAAGTATATTTACTCAACGCCAACTCTATAATAAGCCTTCAAAAGCAATCTGTGTTACATATTTAGGAATGGATATAAGCCTCTGAGAAGTATTCATAACTATATCTCACATATTTGTACATAATTATAAATGTGGCTATTTGAGATAGCGTTTTTCTCACGCATACATTGCAGGTTGATATATGAGTGCATTATTATTTTATAAAGGAAAAGCAGAACCAACATGCAAATGAAAGTTGAACTATACATTTCAATCGATCGCTTCCATAAAAAAAATGTTTATTCGATGTCATTCATAAAAAACACAAACCAAAAACACATTCAGATGTTCAAGTCTCAAAACTTCAAATGTAAAATGAGATTATAGAAACACACACACAAAGCTCACATTGAATTTTCAATGTTTTCCTCATATAAGAATTTTTGAAATGCATGCTGTTAGCTCTACTGAACAAAATTTAAATGGCATTTATTCAGGGTGCTTTAAAACTCTTACTCATTTTTTAGTTATTTTGCTTTTAGTCATAAAACTCCAACCCCACCATTACTGTGGAGCAGACTGACAATGTAGTTGCACTATGTGCTGCCTTCCACCATTAATAATTCTATGGAGGATAGAGGAGATATGAACAGAGACACAAACTTGGAGAGCTCAGGAAAGCTCAAATCTTCTGTCACTTGAGCTCTTGCAGTGCTCTTTCGTACTAGCACACAACCGCTCTGTATGTAAGAGCTCACAGAGCAATTTCCTGCAGATGATTTAAAAAAACAAAGCATAGTCTTTACATCCTTCATTACAAGTGAGGGGTCACTAATTAAATACGTACTGTTTGAGTAAACCTGAATTTGAAGCCAATGAAATAGCAGTCTCCAGAATTATATGTGCATGAGTGTGGGAATCTGAGCATTTCCACTGAGCAGAAGGGTACTCAGATGGCACTACCACAGCAGAGACATCAACTACAGATGGTGCACTCCTTTGATAGACTCATCTGTGAATCTCTCCTTAGTAAAAGATTTCTGTATTTCTCCATTATTGCAATAATCTCAGGGTGGTGGTTTGGGGGGTTGTTTTTTCAGTTTTGTTTAAACAATATCGCTGTTAAGTTATTGCCTGCTCCTCCTCACTCTAAAATGAACTTGGTGGAGCAAGATTTAATGTCTTAACAAAATAAGCAATATTAGATTTGTCCTTACTTTGCAGCCAATGCCTGCTGAGAATTTATGAACAAAAACATTTTGGTTTAAAGCCTGTATAAGATTTGTCATTCACAGATCTCTGAAGACTTTATAAAAGAAGGGCCTAACAACCCCAATTCTGTACATGAAAATATTGAGACAGATAAATTCAGTAACATGCCCAAAGTCCCACAACACTTTACAGCAACAAAGAGTTGCTCTCTTGGTTACTCTTCCAGTGCCCTGCCTGATAGACCACAGACAACATTGTTAACTCCAGCTTGATCTATAAGGAAGTACGAGTCACAATGGCATATTTTTCCTTACCTTGACATTAAAGACCTCCTTGATAATTGGAAGTTTGTGTTACACCACATTACACACTCCTATTAACCTTTACTGAACCTCTTTGTGTTGATGAAATCCATCAGCAATGACCAGTGTGATGGCATACTCATTTTCTTTTCTACAGGGAAATCTTTATTCACTTCATCAAATGACTCCAAGGGACTCTACACCAGCCTGTTTTGTTCAACCTTTGTCACTTATGGTGAAACTCCTGCTACCTCAAACTCCAGTTTAGCCACTTCATAAAATAATGTACACTTTGAAATGCGAAGTATGGAAACATTTGTTGTACATTATTTTACCACAATCAGCTGCACAGAGTTATACATTTTACACAGTAACCAAAGATCAGCTTTCAGCTTACCTGGGAAATTTGTTATCACTGGAAGACTTGAAAAGTGTAGGTATTGTTTTTCTTGTTGTTGTTGTTGTTGTTTTAAGAGCCAGTTAAAAACAATCATTAAAAGCTGCTTTAGAAATTTATCTTGTAGAGCCTATTCTTGTAATTATATACACCTTTATTTTGTCTTAGAAGAGAATGTCAAGTCATCATTTAGCTCAAAAAAGGAACATTCTGAAACTGTTCTACAGACTTCTTTTTCCATAGATGTGCTCTTGAAAACCCACTGCAGTATTTCACATGAAATACTTAAAAACATGAAATAAAAAAAACATAGGTATAAATCTGAAGGACCACAGTATAACTCAGTGGGTATGTCATCCAAGGGAAAGCCACCATTTTCAGGTGAAAGCAACTATAAGGAGCACATACATCTCACCTGCTCCTCACAAAAGTCTGAAGAAGTGTGAGAATGTGCCCTTTCATCCTGGACAGTTGATCTGAGTCACTGCTGATTGAGAAGCAGGGAACCTGATAACCTACTATTTACATCCATTTCTCAGCTGGGACAACATACTGAAACATTTTCTTTTGCACATCAAACTGCATCATCCTTCTCTGAAAGCCTTTATGGCTACCGGAAACAAGGACAACTAAAGAGATAGCTTGCTTTGTGCTGAAAGGTCACAAGACACATCTACAAGGTAATTCACTCAATCAGGCTTTTTTAATAGCATTTTTCTCATTATGCTTCCTTTTATCAGTGTGTCTGTCCATCTCCTTTTTGTTCCATTCTGGCAGACCTATGTCTGTCTCATCCGCAGGCACTGCTTTGGGTATCAGTATCCCCACATACATTTATTAGACAATGCCTATTTTCCACTCCAAAAAAACAAGTTAGATAGTCATCTCCTCACCTTCCGTAGTTGCCCCTAAATTAGTTACAAAATAAAATGAGTAAGGAAGAAAGCAAGAGATTAAGGTGGAGTAAAGAGAAAAACAAAATGCACCCTGAAGAGAAATATTGCGTAACAAATCTCACACCTCATGGCAAGATGAAAAGGTGCCAGTCTTTTAAAATAGCTAGGGGTAATTTTTTCCTCAGGAAAACAAAACAAAACAAAAACACGCAATTTCAACTCCTTGGGAAACTGAAAATCTGTTCATGATTTGCAATGCTTTCTGGAGCTAGCATTCATCTGCTCAGATAATACTTTTAAACCTTTACTCTTTGTATTATGTGGTACCTTTGACATTAACTTCTAAACAGGTTTTAATTCATTGACTCTCCCTATGAAGGACATGGCATTGATTGCTGCAGCAATATCTCATCATTGCACTTTTCCGTATCCACGTGATAAAAGTATTTACATTGATTTTGGTTTTTTAGACAGATACCAGAACACTATATATCAAAGTGGACTCTCCTAATTACAACAGAGAAAGTCACTTCTGAATAGCTGAACCCTGGCATCCAAATTTAGGCTTCCAATTTTTCACTATAATTACTGAAGATGAAAAATGATTTCCTTCACAAAAATTTAAACTCCTCTCTGTTGTACCAAAGCCAGCAATACCAATATGTTCTCAGACTCTTTGAAAACTTGACCACCTCCACGTTGTCTCTGTGCTGATGTCCTGAAAAGAATTTATCAGGCTAACCATAAAAATTAAGAATTTGGAAACCGAAAGTATTGCACTTGGCACTGCCTGGAAGTGTGAAAGCACATTTGTTGTCTTGCATCACAAGCACTGCATGACAACGATGCTCTGCACTTTCCTGTGTGATTTTCAGTCACTTGTAAAAGTTCCCAAGAAACTGCACAGGATGAGTAGCTTTTCTGTATATTTAGTCTAGAAGGGCATATTCACAATGATTTCCTTCAAAGCTCCACAACTAAACATAAATACGCAAGAAAAATGAAGAGTTCAACCGTTAAACAATTCCCAATCCAACATATAATAAATACCTTTGAAAGATTGTTATGTGATACTAGTCAATCTGTATAACAGATCTTGCCCACATCTTTATTCTTTGACCATTTAGCTATACTGCATACTTTCTTAAAGTGGCATCTGATGTATTTGTAGGATCATTAAGGCTGCAAAAGACCTCTAAGGTCATCTAGTCCAACTGTCAACCCATCAGCACAATATCCACTAAGCCATGTTGTTCACTGTCAAATCTACACATTTCTCAAACACCTCCAGGTACAGTGACTCCTCTGTCACCTCTCTGGGCAGCCACCCTACCCCAAGCCTGTCACATTGGATGGGTTTCTCATGAGTAAAGTGCAGGATGCTGCACTTGTTCTTGTTGAACCAAGTTGAACCTCACATGAAGTGTGAGGGATGTTCATTTTATTTACAGCGTTTTCTATGTACTGTGCTTTCTACATACAGTTAATTCAATACTACAAGCACAAGCATGGAAATGCTTACCAAGATTTTGACTGGTTCTTGTAGAACTAGAAAATGTTCCTGTAATTTAGGAACTCATTAGTGATAGTGTTTATCTTGCCATAAATAAACAGTGTATTACATGTAGGTTATTGACATAATGCATAGAAATAAAACATTTAACACAAGAGTCTATAATAGAACGCACAAACTAACATTTATAAAAGACACTGAGCTTTTGTACTAAAAAGTATCCAGCAAGAGCTCTGTTTTGCTTGTCAGTGGATCACTATTGATGATAATGTGCCTAAGAATTAAAGATGTATCAATTTGCATAGCAGAGAACAGAAGCCGTGAATAATAGCCAAATCAATACTATGAAGTCATAAAGAATACAGTGTGCTCTCCTGATTGTAATTAATTTACTTTTTCTCCTTTCATACACAAGAGAAACTTAATAAAGGAACATTTTAATTACATTAAAGTTTCTAATTAGAAAGAGAACACATAATGGTATCTCTCTACCATATTTTTTCTGTTCATATGCTTAAAGCACTTAAAGTATTACTTTGTTTGCACACATCTACAGAAAACAGCTTGTGTTTTAGGAACATATGCCTATACTGAGTGATGTTTTGCAGTACAACCACTTGAGTGCTTGTTTCCTTAAATACAATATCTTGTTCTAGTGAGGATGTTCATTATCATAAACAAGTGATGATGTCTACAGTCACATTTCTGCAACAAATACTCTACTGGAAATTGATGTGTAGATATAGTTTAAGCATGATTTGGTTCATTATAATGCAACAGAAAGCTTTAGCTCTGAGAAATTATATTCACTTACATTGAGGCTTAGCTTGTCCTATTCACCTCCACTGTTTAATGAAATAACGTCTATTTTAAAATTAAAAAGAACAGGTTTAAGTGATCAGCACCTAGCAGTGGCAATCTCTCCTTGTAAGGAAAGAAGTGGTCCTGTTATTTCAAGACTTTCCCTAAGCCAGCCAGCCTCTGCAAGAGCAAACAAGATAAAACTCCTGGTTCTCTGGCTTTAAAAATAGTTTTATTATATTCTGAGAAGCAGAGTTTTAACAGCCATTTTGTTGGAATTCCATTAAGTATTATTTTTGCACAAACCAAACTTTAAAACTGCCATTAATGTGTTCATAAAGACAAAGAAATTAAAATTTCCATTGTTAAGATACGTCTCCACGACAATATTCAGCAAACTGCAGTCAGCAATCCATTACTACTCCATTGCTTGATAGAAATTTTCTTTTCCCACAACTGCCTAGCCCTCAAAACCTGGAAACCACCAGAATTGCATGAGCTGACTAGTCAATCTATTGATAAATTCCTCCCTGCTCACCGCAAAGCACTGACCCTGGTGAACTGCATTCACATCTCTTAGACAGCAGTAATTAACATACGCTTAAGTTAAAATCACAGGGCTCTTACTGAAGCAGGCAGAATAAGCCAGGTACTTAAAGCCATCTACTTATCACTGAGGTTGCCAGTGGCCACTTATAGCTTTCAGCAATTTTATTAAAGTAATAACAAACTCAAAAATCTTTAAGACTTAGCTAGACCTTTGGTTGTTTACCAGCAACTGTGTAAAAGATTCATAACTGAGGGTCCTCAGCTTTCTGAAATAGCTTTTCTGTTTAAGAAATAATGCATATAGCCAAGGGCAAAATCATCTTTTAATTTCCAACATCAGATTTTATCATACTAACTAATGAGAAGGTAAAATATTTAAATTCTTGTCAAATTACATTCTGCAATAAAAAAATTCTGAACTGATTTGCAGGTTTCTTTCTTTCACAAAAATACAACCTGTCCCTTATTGCTATGAACACACATAAAACATTGTGCATCAATAAAATATAATTGTGGCAACTGGACACTGTTTGCATTTGGAGGTAGAACAGAGCATGTGCTGCATGCACAGGACTGCCAGAGGCATACATCTGTTTGTGCAGTTCTAGTTCAGTAGTTTAAGGAATGAAGTATCACCTCATTACAGAACTGCCATGTATGAGTGAATTTGTGGAGCTTGCCCTCCTCACAGTCAGACAGTTCTAATCTCCTCGCAAACCGCAGTGGCAGCACAGAGATGAAGTGTTAAGCTTATCGGGCCTCATCTGTACCATCACCTACTTAGTTAAACCCTGGCCATCCATTTCACTGTCATTTCTTTGTTCCAGAGGTGCCTGAATGCATAATAGCCAATACCCAAAGATACAAGATACCTTTAAGCCTTTCTAAGATCACTAGCATTATTTTATTTCAAAGGCAAACTGAAAGCGATCCACTAGCACCATTTTAACCACTGGTTGGACTACCTACTTTTCTTATACTAGATTCTACCTTGTACTGTCACTACATATTCCATTACTAAAAAACTGTTCATGTACTGTAAATTAACTTTCAATATTTGCACGAAATTCTTACCTTTGAAAAAGCCTGCGTTATTATGGCAGTATCACAGTTGGAAAGGGTTCTGTAAATGCAAATTTTATGTCATAATAAAGACAACCTTGGACTCACCACTGTTTTGGGGCATCACCAAGCAAATCAACAAGGAGCTCCATTTCAGTCAAAAAATAGTCAAAAAAATTTTTAAAAATTTTTAAAAAGGCACTAACAGAATGCTGCCTTTGATTTGTCCAAAATAAATTTCTCATTTTTCACATTTCTTTTTTGCAACACAATTCTGTTTTCAAGATCACGATACCTCATGGATCTTAATTTCAGGAATAAGATCCAAAAATTTACATACATGGAGCAGTATTTCTATCATCAGCTAAAGGAGCCTTTTCCTGTCTTCCAGTTATTGTCGAAGGATAAAACAGTTGCCCACCATATTTTCTTCTAGAGTAGCAGGGCTAATGCAGCTTCTAGATTACTGTCACAGGTACTGCTGAGATGCACATTAGGAGACAGTGATGTCTGAGAGCTATAGACAGGAACAGGGAGAAGACTTTGTACAGATGTGCTTGGTCTCAGTGTTGCTGGGAATGTGCAAGCAGTATGTTTCTTCTCCCCAAATAGGCTTACATAACATTTTCATATATAATCTACACCAAAAGTCATCTAAAGGGATTTTTTAAACGGAAAATGATCTTTTGCAGGCAAAGGCTGCATGCAATACTTTTCTATTTTATAATCAACAAAACCTGTAGGGATTTCTGAGTGTTATCAATACCATAAAGGTACCAATGATGCCATCTTACGTCTCTAGATGCCTCTAGAACACACTGAGCAGGCCTATGTTGAAAGGTGCTGTAGATAAAATTGGAATGTTTTCTGGTCTTAAAATAAAACAAACAAAAACAGACTAAAAATCACTGTTCATAGTAAGAAATTTGGTTTTGGCTCATTCTTCAAAGTTTTCCTGTTCCAACTGGAGATTAAGAGTCAAACCACAAGAACACTGCCAATCACTTCATCGCTAGCTTCTTGCAAGTGAGGAAAATAGAATTATACATTTATGGGAGAGACAAAGAGGGAAGGTACATTTATTGCAGGAAATCAGATAATTTTGCAGTAACAGCTTACATTAAAGGATGCTGATTTGATTCCTGTAAACTGTACGGCTTTCTGTCAATACTGCATCCTTCAAAAAGTCAAAGCGTGAAAATATTCCATTCACTCCAGTCCATTTACATTTTTACTTCAAATGAAAAGTTTTGGCAATAGACTTAGAGGAGACATGGTTGATGGAAGTTTGTTTGCAACAAGAAGTATGCAATTTAATGAACCCACTTGGTTAAGTAAGTAGAAATTGTTCAGGTGTCACAAAAAGTGAAATAGTATGGAATCTGCAAAAAGCCAACAGTGCCCCAGTAAGAAGCCGTTGTTACTGAAGATGATGGACCAGAAATTGAATAATGTTGGATATTCAAACTCTGGTAGTTAGTATTACATAAAAACACAAGTTTTTAGCAAACTAATTTTTTATCTCATGTTCAAGCTTTCCTGTAAAAGGTAATTATTGGTTACAGAATTACAACTCTTTGATGACTCTGATAGCTGGGAAAATATTTTCCACTACATTTTGTGATCTTCAGCCATAAAAGACTGAGCATACCAAAGTCACCAGGTATATATTACTGAAGAGTGACGCATTTCCTCACAAACTTTTATTCCTCAATTAGTGGCTACAAAATCACCCAACCTCTATCTCTTCTGGTGAGCCATTAACTTCCCACTAAGAATACCAGCACTAGACTATTATTTTCTCCCCATCTGGTTCTGTTGACCCAGTGTCTAAGATTACCCTCTGGAAAAGAAAAGCCACAGGACTAGAACACAGCATGTTTCTGAGAGGCCCTCACAGAAGTCTCTGGTTACTGTGGGATGACAAGAGAAATGCCAAAGCACACAGCAGCACAGCTGACAGGAAAATAATGTCCCCAACAACTGTTCGTGGATATTTTACTGTTATTGCTTCTGTAACCCTCAACTCTTTGTTCCATTAATTAGCATGCAGCGGCTATAATCCTCCCAGAAAAAGTCTTTGTTCCCAGATAATAATTTAACTAACAAGCAGAAACATTTTACACATTTAATAACAACAAATGAGTCAAGATCACCATCAGCTCATCATCTTTGACTTTGCCTGGAATTCTTTCTAACACAGTTCCCAAATGATACTTTTTACTATAACTACACACAAAAAGATGAGTAAATTTAGAAAAGAAATCCCCTTCCCACGACTCCTGGAGCCAAACTTCTGCAGGTAGTCCGTGAAGAGCTGTTCTGGTTCCAGAAACTGAGATTCATTCGAGGGGTTTTGTTGTTCTTTTAGCTGGGTGTATATGGACAAAAAGAGTCCCCTATTTTGCACATTTATCTTAGAGACAAAGAAGAAGCATTTGCCAAGTGGCAATTGGGAAAAAAACTCATCTAAGCACTCCGGCAGTCTTCCCAGCACTGCAGCATTCTTCTCACAGAATTACTTTAACTTCCATCTTCATTTCCTCATTCATAAAATAAAGCAGTCTGACAGGAATAGCTTGATGCCAAAATTACTATCATTCTTGTATTGAAAGGGTGTATAAACATTTAAAAGATATTATTCATTCACTCGGTAAAATATTTACAAAGATCTGATGATATTTAAACTTAATGTCTCCTGAAACAGTTTAAGATGACCCAGTGCTAGAATACATTAAAAAAATAAACTGAAAATAAATGAATAAATAGTCAAAAAGTTAAATTTATTTCTGTCTCAGTAGGATATTGTAACAGTATAACTAACAGACCAAACCTTTGAAGGTATATCTGAAAATCAAGTTTCCTCAAAAACACCTTGGTAATAAAAAGAGCAGATTTTTTTTCTAAACAACACATACTCATTAGATATACAGCCTTTTAGACTTAACATTTCTGTTTTGCTCCCAGTCATTTGTTGCAGGCATGTTTAGTCTCCTAATTACTTATTGGTCTTGTGTTTATCAGTCCTGACTTGTCACCTTGAATTGCCAAAAAAAAAAAAAAAAAAAAAAACAAAACTCACATTATTCCACATTTATTTTCCACAGTTTTAATTTAAGGAAATCAGTATTTTGCACTATAATAAAGCACCTTCTAGACAGGCAGCAAATCCTTATGCTTCATTTTTTACCTGTGCACAGGGCTTTGAATTCTTTAAAATGTGGACTACAATATAAATCAAGCCTGATACTCACTGTTCTGCTACAGAGGCTTTAAATTTTACAATACTGAACTACCACATTATTAATTCAGCCTTCATTTTACATATATTTCTTCATTCGATTTATTTCAAAACTATGCTTTGTAACAGTTCTGGGAAAAACAAGATCTATATAATTTTAAGCAATGTACCATAAGTGAACAGAAGAAAGGAAATCTCACTGACAGTATAAGAAATCTCACTAGCTAAATTTAAAGGCATTTTGGGAAAAAAAAAAAAAAAATAAATAAAAAATCAGTTATTTTACCAAAAATCACTTATTTTGCTTCACTGTCAAGAAAACTTTCCAGAAGCAGTTTCAAATCCCCTCTTTTTGAGGGCAGTGATGGAAAATACAAGTCACAGGGACTTGGGTTTTGCAGTAAAATTAGCATAAGTGAAATTTGGAGTTATAATAACGGCTATATTCTTAGAGAAAGAATGGTCTGGTGGTTGAGAGATTAACCTTGGGCTCAAAAGAATTGGGCTCAATTCCCAGCTCTGCCACAGAGTTCTTCATAACCTTGAACTGGTCATTTAATTCTTATGTTCTCAAGATATTAAACAAAGTTGATAATATTTCCGTAATTAGTTTCCACCTTGCTTTTACAGGTATCAGTCCTGCAGATCAGATAGAAAACAAGATTTATACAAAATCCGGTACTTCAGTCCCAAGAACAATTTGTGCCAGGATTGGGAATTAGTTTCTGTTCTGAAGACTTGCCACCAGTCTTCATTTGCACTGCGTAATCTCAAGCATTGTCGTAAACCCTAGGAATTCCAGTAATAGATACAGTCAACAACTGCACTGCAGCTTAACCACTATTCCTGCAATAAGGTTTATGCCATATACAGTGTATGTGCATGAAAGGCAAAGGTTTATTAAAGCAATTGCTTAAAAACCTACCTAGTTACCTTCAAACATAAAAATTCAAAAGACAAATAGTGGTTATTTTAAATCCATTACTGTATATTCAGAGCTCTGTGTATATATCTGAAAAGTGAAAGAAATATGGAATTTTGGGTAAAAGCTGAAACGAATGGCATAAAATGTACTTTGCACAATTTACATGCAAGGAAGATTTACAGCAACACTTCTTAAGTAGCAATAGCACAAAATACCTGTCATTCTGAAGTACGGCGATACATTCAGACAAATATGAGAAATGCACCATGTTTATCTACCATGAAATGTTTATGCACATAATCTATTACTCAGTTTGTAAAAATAGTTATCCACTCCTCAAGCACATGGTAAATAACTATCATGAAGCATCACAAGGTCTTTATATCACTTAAAAATAAAAACAGCAATTTTAAACATAAATGCTCTATCTTTTTTTTGCTTCCCTCCAAGAAGGAACTTGAAACAATTGCATAGCATGAAAATACCAACCACTCTTGTAAAACTGCAGAAGAAATAGAGGCTCAATTAATTGCAATTAGAATCACAAAACACTTATTCTCTATTTAGACTCTATAAAATCAAGAATATATCAAGCTAAAAGCTTTTATCAAGCACAGTGTCAAAAGACTTTAAGCTGACTGACAAGTAATCACACTTTGGATATTTCAAAAACACATTTAAAACACGTTAGTTATAGCTTAGATTTTAGTTTTCAGTACTCTGAACACTGAAAACAAGAGGTATTTCTGTTCCTATTCATAAGGTTAAAAGATAAAAAGAAATGGGAGAGGTAAGGAGTGGGGCACTGCCATAAGACAGAAAGATGTATAGAGAGACAACTGACAGTGGGAATGGAGGTGAGATTCACATGTTGAGAAACAAAAGAAAATCGCTTGAATTTGCAATTATTGACCTTGCAGGAATTAATTCCTCTTCTGGGGTCCAGCGATGGAGCAATGCAAACCACTCGAGCTTCACATTTGAAGGGTATGTCATCAACAGAAGTCCACAGTGGAATTATGGGTCTGTAATTCAGTGTTCTCACTATTTATTCTATACATTATGGTTGCCTGGATTTCATTTGCACAGAACAAGTGCTTTGCACTCATTACCCCTGACCATTATGTACTTGCATAAATCATCTTTTTTTTTTTTTTCCTACGGTGAACTATGGAATCCATCCTAATGGAGAAACGAGAAAACCTAACTGCATAAGCAATTTTCTTGTATGTCAGATTTTTCCAGTCCAAAAATAATACAGAAAGCTCTACACAAACTGTTCACTTTTCCAACAGTTTCCCACTTAGAAATACAAAATGTCCAGCTTCACTCAATTTCTTGGAAATGATCACAAAAGTAAACCAAAAATAAGGGCAAAAGCTTCATCTATTCTTTCAAAATAAGCCACGGTGTTAAAGAAACTGTGCCTTTTTATTAACCATAGATAAAATCCTCTGTGAGAAAGAGGTACAGAGGTAAAGCTAATGTTATTAAAATAGATTGAAAAAATCCCAACTTTACCAGCTTCATAATACTAACATAGGGTGAGAAGAGAAAGAGGAATAAATTAAAAAAATATTTAATTAGAAAAAAAAAAAAAAAAAAGAAACTATGGAAGGTAGGAGCAGATTGGAGCTGGTTTTGTGGCTGTATTTTTCTTTCTTTTTTTTAAGGTGAAGAAAATTTTATTGCTGAATGCATTAGAAGTAAGAATTGTAAATCACTTTAAGCTCAAAGAGATTTGAATACAGCAGCTGATACACTCCTGCAAACCCTCCTTCACCTTCATGATAAAAGCAGCAGCGCAGCTCCTGCCTGCGCTAACAGCACTCACAGGAGCAGGGGCTGCCACACAGAGCTTCAGTTTAAATGTACACATAGACAGCATGAAAGAAGGAGTTTGTAAAGCTGTAAAAGTAGTATGAAATACAAGAACCCATAATTCAAACATAGTGAGTATCAGGCTTATATGCAATACAAATACAATACAAAGAACAAAATACTGCTGTAACTAAAGAAAGGAAACCCCCAGACCTGCAGAACAGCACTTGACAGAGGAATAACAGAAACATTTATCTTGATCATATTTGCTAAAAACTTACATTTTATCTACCACATTCAAAGACTTCACCTACTACAGCCTATGGAAAAGATGAGAGGATTCAAGATTCCGTTTGCCTGCAATAACCCACAATTATTCTCCCATGTCTCACAACTGGAGGAGAATTCAGTACTTTTGCTGCTGGGGCTGAAGATGTACTAAATAGTATCTTGACTGGATTGCTACCACCAATTTCTATTAATCTGAAAATCAAGCGCAGTAGGATTCCCCAATTACATTTATAGATAGCATCTGTACTTTATTTAATCAAAAACAAAATCAGTTTTAGCACTATTTTAAGGGCTAATCCATAAACAAGGAAAATTTTTTCCCCATGACTTGATAATGTAATTCCCTCCTTGTGGCTCCATGCACTGAATATTACTTGGGTACTGCAGGTATGGAGTGTATCAAAACAGTCCCTTGCTTGAAAAACCCGTGACAAGACAGATTAATTCTTCCATATAATTCTAGCTTGAAAATTCAATCATCTGCACATAGGCAATCACCTATTTTTATATATGGATTATTGATCCAGACCCAAATAAGTGACTGCATTTTACTGTGACAATTTGGTACTGTGCTCTGCTCAATAAATCCACCACTGAAAAATTTGTGTTGGAAACAAGTTCCCACACATGCACAATGGCTTCTTTTCAAAACATAACAACCAGGTTCATTTCCACATTTAGTTTGTTTATATATTTCCTCAAATTTCCAGTGTAAATTGTCCATATCATGCTCTAAGCCTTCATGTTTTCCACTCCTAAAAAGGAGAAATGCTGAAGTCCTGGGTTTGGATCATTTTTAATACTGCAGATACATAATACATAACTATTTTAGAATCTGCTGCACTATTTCCAGCTCAGAGAAAGTATATGAAAGAATTCAAAATTTCTGCTCAACTTAAGAGCAGAACACTGGGGTAAATGCAAATCAGTTAAATCCAGCAGTATGCAGTGGTAAATTGCTTTGTTCACCCTACATGTGCTCTCAGCTCCTGACACATCATCAACCGTCTGTTAATTGTAGTGCAGGAGAACAAACCAGTTTTCCAGCATCAAGCTGGAGGTGTTCCCTTTGAGTATATGGGACTATCCAGGCATAGGTGACCTGCTGGGATACCATGAAGGACCATACAAAGTGGAGGCACCTCCTCCTCTTACAGCACAGCGTGCTGCAACCCTTGATGGGATCCTAGAGCAAACCAGTGCACACAGTTCATCCTGAAAGAAACAAGTTGGTTGCTCACTAAGACAACCAAAAAATAATGTTCTGGAACGGACTGGGGAGCAGCTTAAATTCATAGTGTAGGCAGTCCAGTGGATTATAGCAGACTAGCATGTTCAACTACTCCAGCACGCTTCTCTGCTTTTCAAACCTAAGTCATCTTAGCTTTATTCCCAAAATGTGCTAAGAAGAAAGGTATGGAGAAATGAAACATTAATCTTCTTTATGCACTGAACTCGATGCAGCCGAGCAATTCTCAGCTGACAGTGGATATTCTGTGGCCAAGGCAGATGAGTAACCAGTGCCCCCATGACAGGTATGGTGGCTGAATTAAGCCAATGAAAGCAGAATACAGAGCCGTATTTCAAACAAGTTTTACTCATATAATGCATCATGTGCATATACATTTATCTGTATTTCAGCTTGACAAATTAAAAAAATCCTTCCCTCCCCTGCTTTTCTCTATGCATTCTGCATGTCTCCCTCACCTGTATTAAAACACGAGTAAAGATATAAACTAAAATTTCTGAGAAACTAACATATACACACAGGCATGCAGGGCTTTCATTTGTTTGTTTGAGAATAAGTGTTTTCCATCTCAGAAATGGACAAATAAAATCCTCAAATCTGCTAATCAGATCAAAGCACAGAGCACTCGCTGTTTCAAATACAGATGGAGACAAATTTCTGGTTTAAAAGGCAGCGTTAGGTTTATTTTTAATAAGACACTCAAGTTTCATAATGGTACCAGATCCAGACTGTCAATAACCACAAAAAAAAACCCTCTGTCAAAGTGTTTCCCACTCAACAGTACTCAGCTTTGTGTTTTTCTATATAGCCGCTTCCTTCCTTTATTTTTTAAAAGCATCTCTCTGCAGTAGGCAGCCAGGCAGGCAAGGAGGGGGCACTTCCACTCCGCTCTGTGTATCAAAGTGCAGAATGGACTGCAGCACTACCATAGCAGGAAAAAAGTCAAGGCGCACCTGCCTAGCTCTCACACAGATTCCTTGATTTGTCAGTTTGCTCCGGAAATTACAGAAAATAATCAGCACCTCAATTTTATTTTCACATTTTATCATCACTGCAACCACATTTTTAAAAGATATGTAGCTTTCACTGCAATGGAGGTCTGAAGAGTTAATCAAATTAAGAATCAATGACTGTATACTGACAACAAGCTGAGTCTTACCACATGAAAAATAAATGTTTTCTTGGTAGTATTTTTGTTAAAACTAGCTACAAGTGGATTTTTTTTTTTTTTTTTTTTTTTTTTTTTACACACAAATAGCCATTAACTAAATGGAATACTGATTTCAAGCAATAAATAGTCATAATAATGGCAACAGTAATAGTACCAGACAAAGCTTACCATTATTCCTCTATAATGCCTAAATTTGTCTTGACTTTCAGTTCTTAAAGTACCAATGCCAGTGATCACTTAAACAGTATATATCAAAATTAAGTAGTGAACAATTCTTTATTAAAAAAGAGTATCCAACTAAAAAATAGAGGTATACTGTCAGACATACAAACAGTCAGGAAACCCCACCTAAAAGAGAAATTAGAAGCAGTGCACTAGCTGTGCAATGTGGCTCAAACACATGACTATCAGAAGTAAATGTTTCAAAGACATTAAACACAAAAACTTGTTTCTGCCTTTCAGAAATGGAAAGCATTGCTTGAAATTCAACCAGTCTCTGTGATTTTTTTTTTTTTTTTTTTGGTCTCAGGTAAAGCTGTCCAGAGTGAAGATAAATAGTTATTATCTATATCTCTAGGGCAACAATCTACTGAAGTAAGCTTGGTCCAACGTGCCTATTATTCTGCCCTGCAACCATCTCTGCTCTGGCCTCTAAGGACAAACCAATCCTTTGATTTCCTTTCCCTACTTTGTGTAGCTGATATTTCTTTCTTACAAGAAACTGCAATTGTAAGACATTTATCACACACTCTTGAATTTCTTCTCCTTACCATTTAATAAAACAAGCTAAAGATCAATACATGTAGAAACAATCTTAGAACTATAAGAAACCGAGAGTGCATTATACAGTAGATAAAATAAAACCTGAGCATTCACACATCACATACCTCAACAGTAACAAAACAGACAGGATCATGGTAATTAAGGAGCAGAGAGGTCGATAGAATGCCTGCTGTACTTTGGATGGTCATCAGGAAGCTGGGCTATCAGTTTCTGACCTAGAGAACAGTCTGATTGTTAACTTAGCATAACCTACCTTAAGGAAAGAACTTTATTCTGTACTCAGCCTACAGATGAGTTCAAGATTTCAGTGTGTTCTTTGCAAAAAGCAGTTTCAAGGAAACAGTCCTTGAAATTCAGCATAATTGAAAACAGTAGCCTTCAAAAAGGAAAACTGATTAGGTATGTGGGTTTTTTGCTGTTTTTGATTGTTTGATTGGTTTTTATAATTTCTTAATTTATAGAAGCACAACAGTATTTTCTTTTTATCCATGTCTGTTTAGAAGAAAGCACGAATTTTGATAGATCTACAACTAAAATTACATAACAAAATCAAATTTATAATTCCAAGCATAAGCAGCTTGGTGCCATTCTTGGGGCACAGGACCTCAGCTGCTCTCAGAACACGTTTGGTCTCACTGGTGCTCCTCACTGCCATCTCCACAATGCAGAACTTCCCAACCTAACTCAGATACAGGTTTCAATCAGCTACCAAAAAAAAAAAAAAAAAAAAAAGAAACATGAACAAGGGGTACAGTGACCTGAATGCTTCCTACAAAAGACAATGGGAACAGGATTTGGATGGGACAAAGTAAGGCCAGATTAGATGACATCCTTTGGTGAAGTTATGGAATCTGCCAGGACACACTGCAGATACTGTGAGATCACCAGCACTGAAGAGTATTGGTGTTGACTGCATCAGGATTGTGCTACATTTCAACACTATTGCCTATCACCAACACATACGGCGTGACAGATGTTGAAGCACATGGCACAGGGCACAGAAGAGGCCTCATGGGATCTGTATGATAGAAGTTACTGAGTACCACTCAGGTCTCTGAAAAGCTTTGCTGGGCAAGACCTGTTTAGTGATAATCTTTGAAAAACAAACCATCTATGTGCATCTGCTTAGGGTACATCAAAACTTTGTTGATAGTGATATATCACTGGAAGAGTCTGTGGAAATACTGTAAGAAAGCAACAAAATTTTAACATGAAAACAGATGTCATAAAAGATAAACAAGTCAGTTTAGAATTATTTTAAAAATGTGTCAAAGGTTGTTAAAGCATCAACTTTATCATCACATAGAACACAGTGAGATCAACGAGATAAGCAGAATTTTAGAAAGACTGAACCTCTGTTGAGCTAGTGAGAGAATTCAGTGTCTTTCCACAGGATTTTTTTTTCCCGTGAAGAGACAGATATTCACTTTTGTGAAAATAAACTGGCACTGTGTGCTGGACCTTCTACTTCTGCAGGAGAGCTGTTCCTGGGTGCCCAAAATGCAAATACTAGCACCATCCTCAAAGACCAGCACTAATAGTATGGTAGATAAAGAATTAGCCAGTGACTTCCATAGCCACTTACAAATTTTTCATAATAAAACTCTAGCTCATTCTTGCCCAATGACTATTTTATTTTGTTAAATATTACACAGAAGTGATTTACTAACTGTACAAAAGCATTTACATTATGCTAGTTTGTTATAAATAACCATCACCTTTCCAGTGAGGCACAAAATAATACAAGAAAAGAAGAAAATGAGAAAACAAAATACAATAACGTTAAAAACACTTAAGTTCAGGTATTTTAAGAGTATGAATATTCTTTAGTTAAACCCAAAGATTAAAAATAAAGCAGTATTAAAGTAGAAATACACAGGGTGGTAACGGGAAGATAATTTTGTGAAATGTGCTATTAACTATCACTATATTATCACAATAAACACTGGATGACTTAGTTTCCATTTCTTAATAAGCCTTTTGGCCATTCAACAACCGATAGACCAATGGCATGATGCAGTACATCAATTTATTTTGTTTCTAAGCATTTTATTTCACTAAATGCAGTCCCTGTATTTCCACTGAGGCAATCTGAAGATATTTTCACTATAAACATACACACACACACACACACACACACACACACACAAAAAAAAAAAAAAAAAAAAAAAAAAGCAAACCTAGCAATAATAGAGCACTTCAGATGAAACAAAAAGTAGGCATCCACACACGCTCTGCTCTGCTAGATGATTATGTACAAGAGTTTGGGATTTTCTTGCCTCAGCGGTATTTCTGTATTTTAAAGCTTTTCAGTAACTTGGATCACAAAGCCTATTTTTCTCTTACCAAGATGCACAATCCATCCCTCAGAAACCAGAAAGGATATGAATTGTGTCAGAGCCCCTGAGTCATGAACTCCTTCACTTATGATGCTTAAAAGGGTGAAAGAAGCAATCTTGTGGGAAAAAGACAAAGACCAAAAAAGCCACACCTAACACGGCACTGAGGCTGTACTGTTCCCAAGTTACATACAGCAACAAATTACTCTCTCAAAAGAAGAATGCAGGTCTTACATGAAGTGGAACAATTAATTTCACGCTTGTCAGCCCAGACTCAATAGTGTGTTGATTTGAATCAGATATTTGTGGTGCATTACTGCATGTAGCGGACAGTCCTGATGCCTCCTGAGCAGACATATTGCAATGATGACTATCATTGTAAAACAATCCATCAATAAGAGTAATTACAGTATTGATCAAAATGGCTGGTTGTTTCGTATCAGAATCAATTCTAAGGAGTTGCCAGAAAGAAATATCTAATGGACTATTCCATCACTGCAGCAACTGAAACAGCTAATATTCTGGAAAGCTCTTAATAATTACTCATTGACTCTAGATTTCTGCTTCAGTGGTTAACTATACCCTGCTTACTGTTGCTTGAAAGTCAGTCAGTGGCTGAAATAAGATTCCAATGCAAATTCATGAAGTGCTAACGTCTGCAAAAAAAATTCAGAAACACCTTATATAATTTCACTGTGTTCTGCTAATCAGAGAATCTAATTATATTTCTTATTACATTGTTTCTGGGTGAGAAACTGCATTCTGGATGCCGACAGCTCATTTTACAGTGGCTGCTCTTACAGCACTCTACAATAGGTAGGGTGGAATGCATTAACGTTCAAATTGTAAACAATAGAGGGCATAATGCCATTAACAGGATATTTTTGTATGTCACTCACTAAATTACAGATGGTGTTGGGGTGGTATCAGCTTCCAGTGCTGCCCCATAAGCCCTGGAAGACATCTTCATAACACGTTCCTGTTTCATTTTAGATTTGTTTGTCCTCACATCTAAACTGTCTTATGAACAGCAGCTAATTAAGGCTATATTAAAATATATTTGCATGCTGATATAATCTTAAATTGCCAATAAAAACATCTTTAAATTAATAAGCTAGCATATTACACAGGCATAGCAAGAGACAGTATTATACCATTTCTAATAAAATATTTTATATAACACATTAGCATTATCATCAATTGGAAATCACTAATATTTCCTCTGATGTTTGCTGAAGTAGCATTAATTATGCTCACTTTCTTTTGATATTCATGTACCATCAATGTAATTAATTTGGAGCTTACTGAAGCATGAAATGCTCTGCCTTATAATAGATTTTCCAGAACCTCAAACAGCAGCCGACCTTAAATGTTCCAGTTTTGCAGTGGCTAAATACAGAGGTTGAATTCAATACTCCAATATTCTCAGTGGTAAAGCAAAAGCACAGGAAATGACAGCAATCCAGATTACCTTTTTAAAAAATACTTTGCCAACAAGGTTAGCATACATTCATGTGCATCTCCAGGCATGAAAAGGTGAACTGAAACGTGAAAAGGTAACGACTGCAAACAGCATGGCTGAATTCCGACTCTTTTCTTTCTGACATCCTTAGCAAACCATTAAAAGTGTTAGAACTGCAGCTAATAATATGGAACATTTTGAAGCATGGATGATTAGGTTAAAATAAACGAAATTTTGAAAAGCAAGAACAGTAAGGAGCAATTATTATCTCAAATAATAGCCTCCACTTATTCTGTCATTAGTAACGATGAAAAAAATGAGTTTGCATAGGACTTGTTTCAGATCCCTCTGAATTCAGGAGGAATTGCCTTTCTTTTTTTTTCTCTCACACATTTTGGATCAGGCCTTACAAAATAGAGCTCTTCGTAAACACCAGAACAGTAAGAATACAAAATATTTTAAGTGTTATCTAGTTAAACAATTTTTCCTTATTGCTTTATTTATACCCTCTACATTATGCTCCAGTTAGTTCCGTATTACTAATGCTGTCTTAGATTTTTTTTCCTCAAGGAGATTACATTTCCACCTTAATGGTATCATAAGAAAGTTGAGCTACATTTGTCTAAGATGCTTTAATCATTTCCTGCATCTAACAGCTGGGAAAGACTGTCCAGTGCGATACTAAAATCGTCTCGAAATCTCTGTTCAAAAGCCACCAGACACTGCTGCTGTTACAGTCTTGTAAATTTTAATCAGAAAAGAACTATAATTATTCAGATACTACCAGACCAGTTCTGATAAACGCTGACCTTCTAACAAGCACCATCACATTTTTTAAACCTACAGTCACAAAGGTGAACGATCAGCAATTTGTGCTGTTTCCACTCATCTCGCATCCTTCAAAAAAGAAAGGCTTTGGAAAAGCCTTTCTAAACAGAATGCTTAAAATGTACAAAACTAAGTTGAAAAACATACCCTACAGATATCACAAACACAGACTCAGATGGAACAGATGGCAGCTCTACTATGAAGCAGTATTTCTGCAGTGCTCACCGTGCAGACACGGAGTGTGCCTCAGTGTGCAAGACCAGCTTTGAGAAACCCAGGCTCTTCAAACAGGAATAAAAGCAACTGTAAGAACATTTATTCTGTAAATTTTGGTAAGAACTTATGAAAAAAAAAAGCTTTCAAAATACAACAATAAAGAATCTTGTGAGATAGCTATAAATTATAGGTCACTTACAATCTATAGGATAACTCATACAAGGTCAGGTTTTCTGTAAATCAAATGCACGCACTGCATTCAGGATATGCATCCTTATGTCTTTACAATTTAGACTTTTAATGCATCATAATATTAAAAAACCTTCCTTAAGCAAAAGCTGTGCACAGCTGGTGAATGAATGTCAGGCAATCCTTGCTGTCTCAAAATAGCTGACAGAGAAAAACAACGGAAGATGCCCGAGGTGTCCGCGTGCCACCACTAATGCAGAATTAGTTCACTATTTCAACAAATCACGCTTTGAAAACAATATATGTGTGTCAGAGTAATATATGTTTTTTCCTTGATATGCTCTAGAAATGAAAAGAGCAATTTATATCACTATCATTTAAAACTGAACATTAACAGTCATAATAAAAGTGTTGACAGCAGCATTTAATGTTGATAAAGACAAATAGCATTATTAAGCACGGAGATGTACTTTGAGTATTTTGCTACCATCGCAGGTTGTTACTGAGCAAAGCCACCTTCACTAAAACACGGCAAATTAATTCAGCTTCCCTAGAGCTGAAGCAGCTCTTTGTGCCACAGCCCTTCATTTCTGTTCATTCCAAATGGCCAGAATTCTCTGGAGGTAATTAATTCCTAAAGATAATTTCATAGCATTACCACCTTCCGCTCAACTGCATTTCACAGAAGACAGTTGCAACTCAGCTTTGTAAATGGATTGCAAGCCCCCAAACTACACTCTCCTAAAGCAAGGTTTTGCTGACAGCAATCCAAGCCAACATAGGCTGCAGAGATCCCTGAAGCCATGGTATAGAAAGGGTCAGTGCTGAGGAGCGCCCACCTATGGGCTGTGTACATCTATGCAGAAATTGTGACAATTGGGAAAATATTTAAGAGCTTTAGAATTAGTTGACAGGTTATTATTCCAATTAATTGCCCTGCTTCTCAAGAATTCATATTATAGATTCAGTCTCATTCTATTGCTTTGGAGAATAGTGACACTGTTTAATAACTAAAATTTTATCTTCCCACAACAGTTTGTTCCTTTAACCTTCGTCTAATGATACAGTTCTAGCAGAGGCGTGCACACTTGTGCTGATTGACAAGTTGATTTTAATGCTGACTCAACAATAGCTCATTAAGTACATAAAATCCACATCACTATGGTAAAGAAGTTCGTAGAAACCACTTGTTTCCTTGGGGCTTGAAATGTGCAACAACCTTTCGGCTTGGAATGAACACATCATGTTGTTACAACAAGCCATCAGGAGTTAAATCTGACAAGTCTCTGCTCAGCCACAGCATAAATAACCTTAAAAATTGATAAACTTGCCAGCACTACAACTGCAAACACTAAGATCTGACTGTCCTCTATGAAAACGAGAGCAAGATTACTCTGTTCTACAATGGCCACAAAATACCACTTGTATGAGAACATGGCTGAGGTAAAAAGTTAAGCACTTGGCACAGCTGATATGACACTGCTATATTCAAGAGAAAATACCTTTCCTGTCCTGGCTTCAGAGCTCTAAGTATGCATGGCAATGGCAAGAGGGTAAGAAAAATGCAGTGGACGACCAATACTTCCAACGACTGGGAAAGATAAAAACTGAATGTTAATAACTTGTTATTCAAATGTTATCTAAATGTTGAGATGCAAAGACATCGGCATTTTGCAGTACAGTAACCATTAAAGCCATCAAACTGTACTGCATATGAAGAACCGACACGTAGTTTAAATAAACTTCAGTTCTGCCACCAGTTAACTCTCCATCAGAAAGGATGAGACCAAAGGCATAGCAGCACTGTGTGTGTAAGCATTTCTTAGGCAGTGGGCACGAGCACAGTAACCTACTTACTATAGCTGCATCCTCCATGTAAACTCTTCTTGTCTGTTCCAAGGGCTGAGGTTGTGCACCGGATTAGCCAAATATTGGCACTACTGTTAAGTTCTGTAACAACTTATCATAGTCTTCCAATGAAATTTAAGCACTTTTAGCAGACATAACACAGATAAGTGAATAGGTATTAGAATATATATAAGTATATTAAAAATTGGAAAGCAAGAGATGCTTAGAAATGCTTGATCATTGAGGATTCTTCCTTCGTATACAGCCTGTGATTCACAAACATGGAGCAAGCCTTCTTGACAAAACCTGCTGAACATAAAGAGACATGCTGATTTTATTCCCATCCTTGTATGGAAATTACCTAGAAGCAAGAATGTAAAATACCTTTCTCAGATATCGCTCAGAGCTTCAAAAGACAAAAAGGTATTAAAAATTATGTGGGAACACATTCAGGTTGTGCGATATTTCACTAGACCTTGGATTCTTTTGTTTCATTTTATTCTTACAGAAACCTCCACTTTTAAGACCAACATACAAAACAAGAGAAGCAGCTTTTCTTTACCAAGGAAGTTTGGCACTGATTACTTTTATTATATTTTTAATGCTATTTCTACTATAAAACACGTGCTTTGCTTCAACTGCCTTCTGAGATGACCTTTTTTGTCATCAGTTCAGCATCTAGCAAAGATACTTGGAGGTATCTCGCGGGCTGCAGTGTTTGAATGTAAGGGGGCCCATGAGAGCCAGTTGGCACTTAAACACCACTTGTCCCAAGCTCAAGGTCAGTGCGTCCCTAAGAATGTAAGTAAGAAACCAGGGAAAGGTGGCAAGAGGCCTGTGTGGATGAGCAAGGAACTCATGGATAAACTGAAAGGAAAGAAGAAGATCCATGAAATATGGAAAAAGTTCCTGTCCACCTGGGAAGAGTATAGGTAGGTTGTCAAGGCCTGTAGGGATGCAACAAGGAAAGGCTAGGGCCCACTTGGAACTAAACCTTGCAAAGGAAGTAAAGGATAACAAGAAAGGTTATTTTAAATACGTCATCAGTAAAAGGAAGACTATGGAAAATGTGGGTCCCCTCATAAATGAGGTGGGTGCCTTGGTAAGAGGGGATGCTGAGAAGGCAAAGATTCTGAACGCCTCCTTTGCTTCAATCTGTAATGCTAAGACTAGCCCTCAGGAATCCCAGGAAAGGAAGACTTTTTTTAATCCCCAACATCAATAACTAAACGTGGCCAACCCAGGCATTTATAACCATGGTTGTGCGAACTGCAGCATGTCATGGAAGAGCAAAGCTTTGCACAAATTATTTTCTCCTTCTTTACCTAGAGCTTATGTTAAATAAGCTATCTCACTACATTTAAGTCTACCTTTATAAAAGTATTTCCAATTCCAGTCTATATCATGTGTTTCTATGAAGTGCACACCAGTGCAGATTAAGTCAGCTAGTTCAGAGAATCTTTTTCTAAAGACACAAATAGTTTTGTTTGTCATCCTCTTATCTTCAGACTCTTCTAAACCATGCTGCCAAGATATATTCTCATGTCATCTCAGCCACTAATAATTTCTCATTTACTTATCTGACAAGTAATAAAGTCAATTGTAAGCTTTAAGACAGTAAACCACAGAATCTGAACTCATGAATATCTAATCCATTTTGAAGTTGCTTCATGTTGGTGAGACAGATGGTGTGCTGTGACCACCAATTATTAAACTTAATTCAACTCTTCCACTCTCCTAGAACACCCATGTTGCTGCAGTGTCCAGCTGTTCTCTCACATTACACTTAAACTGCAGACTTCAGGGGATAATACGGTCTTCTCATTGCCCACTGGTAATTATACACAACTGAAATCAAGGATGCTCTAAAACAAGTTAGAATAATTTAATAAAATATACATTGTATGAAAAATTTTCATTTGCATTGACTCAAATTCATCAGCAGTACTGTTATTCACCTTGCAAAAGTTGCACAAATAATACTTCTCATCTCAGTCATAAAATAAAATACTGCATCTTGTGTCAAATTGCATTATCACCTTCTTTTCCTTCTATTTTGAAAACAAAACAGAGACGTCAATTTTGAAACAGAAGTGGGGCATGTGTGAAGATACTTATAAGGCTGAGTTTCTGATACATTAAAACACAAGATTTTGACTTCTCCAAAACATCCTGGAAATGCAATAATTAAATACGTAGCATTTTTAAGGATGCTATATCACTGTTGCCTTAGCAATCTCATGAACATAAAGGAAACAAACTAAATCCAGCTCTACAGTAGAAAGACAGAAACACATTTCCAGTCTCCTTAAATAAAACTCATTAACTTTGCCATTATAATTGCTACTGTCTGTCAACACTGACAAATGAAAAACACTTGATCTTGGCTGACTCCCCCACCACCAGCACCACCACAGAGTGCTTGCGAACATTTGGCAGTGACCAGGACTTCTACAAGAGGGACAAAGAGCCAAGGTAAGTCAGCTGGTGAGATCAGCACACGGCCACACTAGCTCAGTGCACAGTCGCAGCTCCTGCCTGTCTGTTTCCCTAGGCTGAGTGCCTTCTCAAGACAAAGTCTGCCATACCATCAGTCCTATAAATTGAGTGCTCACAAGCAGAAGCAACCGTTTTGATACAAACAAAGGGCAATTATAACTGGACACAGGAGAATCTTGCTTTATCGTTAAAAAGTGTGAATGAAAACCCTCAGGGAAATAAGAAGCAAACAAGCTACATTAAAAAACAACTCAGCTGACCACTTGTGAACTAAGAAAAGCTTGATTTATAGCTGCAAAAGCATTTGCACTTGCTAATGCAAATACTTTATGAAGCAAGCTGTAAGTGCTGTTTCTTCCTTAGATCAGTGACTTTGAGGCCACCCTGTGTACTGAATCTCACAAACTAACGTTTCAAATGTACAGTTTTGCAATTCTAATGATGCTTTTTATGCAAAATTATTATATTTAATTGCACTTTTATGTCTATGCCATTCTAATATTTTGCATCAAGGAAGCATTTTTCTGGAAGCAGCAACATTTTATAGCTCCAGACATAGATCTGAATCATTAAGAGAACCACAGAAAATCAGACACTAATTCTAACAGCTGAAAATTACTGTAAATAAAAGCTAAAGCTGTGCCTTTGCTTATTTGTTCACAAAAGAAGCCTAGTGCTTTGATTCTACCCACTAAGATCAACTTCCACAATTCAGCATAACTTTCACAGAAAGAACTTCTACAACCTGTAAGAGATACTAGATTGATTCTTCAGCTTTCAAAGACAACACAAGAAATTTGGGAATGCGAAGATGACTGAAAGGTGGCTTTGTGCTCTTGAAAGAAAATACTCAATCTGCAAGTAGATTCGGACTCAGGTTCAGGATGCTGTCTCCCAGTTTTGTACTAGTAGAAATGCGGGGAAGGCAATCTAAAATTTCATACACCACTACTGGAGAAATCACCAAAGTTACTATGGCAAGTATTGATGCTCTCAAGATACATTTAATTAATAAAATAAAATAACATTTTGAAAAATTCCAGATTCCTATTCTACTGGTGAACTCACAAACAATCATCTACAGTGATTTTATTACACAAACTAAAGCAAAAAGTCTCTGTGTTAATTAGATACATTTGGGAACTTGGGGTCAAACCCTATGATGGTTAACACAGTGAAAAGATATGAAACACCACAAAGCACTTGAGGGGAGTTCCTCACAACATTAATTTTTAGCCTGGCAGAATAATACTCATTATAAGATCCCACAGATGAAAACTAATGTACTGTGAATTCTATACCACTTCATTATAATTCAAATGACTTTTTCTTCCCTCTTACATTTTCATTGTTTGATATACTAGAATACCTCTTCTCCTTTTGTAAAGCATAGGAATAGCATCAGTGTTCATCAAATAATGTATTAAAGAAGTAATATTCAACAACTGCATATGGCTGAAAATTATTCAAGTATGCTACGTTACAAAATCATCATTTCATATCAAAATATGACTCGCATGACAAGACTAGAAGAAAATAAAGAAGCAAGTATTCTAAGGGAGAAAAAACTCAAATCTAATCCTTCTTGTTCATTATTTTAAATATTGATACTTGAGAAAAGCATTTTGAAAAGCACATCTTACAACTTCTAACATTTATTTTTAAATCCTCCTGTCTTACCTATGAATTATGTACATTCACTACATTGTCAACCATTGCTGCCAATGAAAATTAGCTATTTACTCACTTTATTTTATACAAATTCAAAGACAGCATCTTCCAGCCACTCAGCACCTTCCTTACTTTTACTGCAAAAATGCAGTATTGCTGCTGTTCAGAAAGCAGAAACACAAGTGTTGGTATCTTTTAAGACCTTATTTTTCAATATATGCTGAAGTCTATCATAAAATCATAGTTGAAATAGTTGAAATACTGTATCCATAAAATTAGGTTGAGGAACTATTTTCCCATGGTAAGTTGCACAATGTGAACAACTCACTCCCAGCCTCTTGACATTTTATGTGAGCAGTGTAAGATGTACTGAATTTCTTCCAGTACTACTGAAAACAGAAGTGTTTTGTTATGGGAACACAATTTCTGTATCACAGCACAAGACAGGTATTTTCTTTAATACTTGACATACAATCCTTCAGACCATTGCTTCCCACTCTAACATGCTTACTGGAAGCTCTAAGATTCTCTGTACAAAAGCAATGTCTTTCATACCTACTCCACTGTAGACAGACAGGCTTTTTTCCCTTCTTTTCCAGAAAGCGTTTTAGAGCTATAATTACAAAACAAGTTTAAAAAGGAAATGAAATATCATTTATTCCAAAACTCTGTGCTTCCTTTCACACATATTTTCTATGTTAAGACTTCTCAAATGAATACAGGTAGCCCAGATAATTTTCTTCCATCCTTAAAGTCTTTGATTGTGTGCTAATGCATCAAAGTCCCGTTCTACCACAGAAAATCTGCCAGGGTAAGATAGTATCTGTCCTGACTTTTGGTCAGTAGTACAAGATTCAGCACTCTGAAATGTTTTGGGTGCCAAAGTGTCCACAGGAATAAGTTACATCAACCTGACAGCGCTCATGCCAGAAGCGCACGCCGCTTCAACATGCATGTTGCCACGGTGGTCAGAAAGAGGCAGAGAATGGGCACTTCTGGAAGTGTCATCTTCTACACAACAAAGCTTCCTTCTTCAGAACTCCTTTTTCCTGCAAATTTCTTTTTTTTTTTCAGTCTGATGGAAGTGTCTGCTAGTGACGCACAACCCTTTTAAACATGCTGACCATGTCATGAACCTCATTTGCATATTAGTTGATCTTTCTCAAGGGATTAATTGCTTTCCCAATAGAATCTCTCAACTGCATTTCTGCAGCATTATTCAGAAGCTGTGACTGGGCAGCCATGGGCAGTTCAGTGACTCAAATCTTGTTTCAGAATTTCAGATTTCTCAGCACTTAATTTCCCATGTTCTTAAATGCTTTTCAATAATCATTGGCAGCATCAGCTAGAGACAGACCTTTTAAAGTGACCACAGTTCAACACTGGCATATATTCTGCATTTATTTAATTTATGACTTTTAAAGAGGATAGCAAGTTAAATCATTTAACTATAGAATTCTACAGAGTGCATAAATTACACATTAAAAGTAATTGATACACGCTGTTATAAATGTAAAATCTAGAAACTGCCATACAATACTAATCTAGAATGGCTTTCTTTGAAAAAAAAAAATATATATATGATGCCAGGATATTCTCTCAAACAGTCTACTCTGAACTAATATGTGCTTAATGAGACCACACGTGTAGTCTCTCCGATAGCTAAATATGAGATTTTGAAGTACCTTCACAACATATTGTGACTGACCTCAACATGGAACAGTTATTTGTATCCAAATATAAAATGGAACTTGCTGCTTAAAATGGGAAAATAGGCAGTATACAGAATGTTCATGCGAGACAAGCTTGTTAATTAATGATAGAGGATACAGTGAATTTCTAGTTTACCATACCAACCTGCAATAAAAGAATTCACTAGCAGATTATAGATTCCAAAACAACTTCTCCCAGCAACAGCTTATTTGCAAGGGCTAATCAGAAAATGATCAGTGGTGAGTATGTTTAAAAATAGCGTTTTGTAGCTGAGAATTTATTCTATCAAATAGCATTACTGTGCTCTTTGTATCTGTTGTATTTTCCATGGAAATAAATAGGAGGCATTACTTTCAGAGCAACCTACAGACTTTTCCTCTAAAAGAAATGAAAATTACGTTGGGGATAGACTAGAGCCCTATTTTAGATTAGACACTAGAACCTTTTCTATTTGAAGTGTTGTAGTAACCTTGTATTCATCCCAATATTCCTCAAAAGCTGTAAATATTTCTTGGCTTGCAATATTTTTTCTAAAGTACTTTCCCACTTGTTCCTCTGTTCATTCTTTCTACAAAATGCATCAGGCTAAATTTTTCTCCAAATGAATAGGAAGAATCTGTAGAATAAAGCTTGGCACAGCTGGGAATAGAATTCTTTAATGACAGTCATCTCAGTGCTTTTTGTGCCCACGTAGATTAAAATAACAGAAAGTGGGGTTTCAAAACAAACCACCAACAAAAAACCACCACTGAAATTACCATATCTTTTTCTTGCACTGCTCTTTCAAAGCCTCCATCTCTGTTAGTTAGAGCATTTCCAAGGAAGCAGACAGTCATAATCCTCTGTCTTTGCATTTCTGAAGTTGCCAATTTTTGAGGAATTTTGTTACAGTAAGTAATAAAAATCAAATATTTTAATCAGCCAACAGTGAAAGTCCGGTTGCAGTGAAATTTGTATTTACCTTGGATAGAACATGGTAAAAATGTTTAAGTATCAGAAAACAAGCAAACAAATATAATATTACTCAGGGCTCTACTCCATTGCAACACCCTATGGAACTCACCATCTATCCTAAGGGTGTCCTAGGCAGATGAAGGGCCAAAGGCACACACTCAACATCTAAGGAAAAGAATGCCTATTTTTCCAAACAAGAAAATCTGGTCAAGTCAGGTATCTTAAATATAATCCTCTTTGTAAGCGAAGAAGATACAAAATCCTCCCTTTGAAGGCAGGACAAGACAGCCGGCAGAAATCTCTACCCTGGCTGACCATTCCTTGATCCTTCCTGCAGCAGCTATGCACTAAGCTCTCTTTCAAAAGCTGCCATCTCTCCTCTCCTCTGATTGTGTAAGTCAATAGCACAAACGTTCTCAAAACTGCCAGCCATGGTGTGGATGCTCTCCACCCCATGATTTACCTCGACTCTTAGCTGACATGCTGCAATGCCTGGACTCCAACTACTTCTTCCCACAGTCTAAACAAAATCAAACTCTTGTGCTGGTATCTCAGTGAGGCCTATTGCAATTGACATGCTTACAAAGTGAACATCAGTTTAGCTCATGAATTTACACTCAGTGTAACTATAGTAACTTGAAAGGGGGAAGGTGTTGCCAACACCATTTGGAGGATATAAAAGTTGAGATTTGATAACAGGACATTTCCAGGGCATTTCCAGCATCCCAGAAATGACTCACTCAGTAACTAGAAGCTCTGAGTTTCACAGAAGGATGCAAGGCTCATTTTCTTAGCAAGTACTTACAGAAGAATAAACCCAGACGTGAGGTTTTCTTCTTTTCCTGTTTGGAAAAGAAGAGCAATAGCTATTTTTCCTGTCCATTGTACTCAATATCGAATGGTAGTGCTTCCATGCTTTGTATGATGCTTCAGGGTTGTTATCTGGAATGAAGCTAGGAGTAATTTTATAGTTTTAAAGCTATTTTAAACATCTGCAGAAATAAAAGAAAGAATTTATGCGGTCAAAAGGTGTGGAAAGTCACACGGCACTAAATTCATAACTTTTAGACTAATTATCTGACTCCTCCTCACAGGTGTAACAGGAAGCTTTTGAACCTGGGTCTGGTCAAATATTTCATACCACAATAGATTTATGTGTTCACAAATCTTTTTAAGGCCAGTTTTTAAAGGCTATTTTCTCTCCTGAACAAACCCAGTAAAAAGGAATGTTTTGGACATGCCATACATGCAGGTTGCTAGAAGACTTTTACATCACATCAAGAACATGCTTTGGCTCATACATAAACATCACTATTGAGAGTTTACACACTGATCAAACTTGACCATTAGGTCAGATCTATCCGTGTCAAAGATTTTATGTTGGTGCAATTGCTGATTTTCTTGATAGAAGCCTCTATTTGGCCCAGTCCCCTGGAGACTGCGTGCTCACATCTAATTACAGAAGTTAAAGTGGAGAAAACTGTTAAAAAGAAAACCATGGCAAAAGAAATATCCTATTGTGAGGCACTCCCTGATTTTGAGAGAGACTCATTGTAAAACACTCTGAACAGGACTCAGTTTTGACATTTGGGACCTGGAAATGAATTTTTATATGTTGATGAATCTCAGAAATATTACGTTAAGCACAAAAACCTTCTAATGAATTAAGAGGGATGCACAAACATATTTAAATATAAAAGAATAATGTAAAAAAAAAAAAAAAAAAAAAAAAAAAAAGAAGTATGTTTTATTGTTCCACACCAGAAATACTGTGCTAGGGTAACTCACTTTGTGAGAATGTACACAATCTCTATCAAGAGACTGTAAACCAAATTCATAGAACCCTTTTTTGGCTTTACTACAACTGTAGCTTTAGTGAAGACCCAGAAATGCTCGAAGCCTGTGATCAAAAGAATTGTAAATCCTATTAAAATGGATTAGGGGAAACACTGCACATCACTAAAAATACCAAGCATAATTTAAAAATCATCCATTACCATTTCATTACACTGATATTTCTTCAGAGGAAAAAAAAAAAAAAATTAAAAAGTTGGGTTTCATTTTGAGCAAGTATTTTACATTGGACATTACAATGCATCCTGCCCATTCTAATGTCTCACACGCCTTCGGCAGTTAATCAACAGCAGCTTCCTTCTGCTGGCTTCAGCACTTTGCAGTCATATAACAGACATGCAGTGCAAAGCACTCAGGTCTGGCTCTGTGGCACAACAAATACCCAGGTGAAGCCACACTTCGAGTACTGTGTTCAGTTTTGGGCCCTTCCCCTCAGTACAAGAAAGGCATTGAGACCCTGGAGCACGCCCAGAGAAGGGCAACAAAGCTGTGTCTGGAACACACGTCCTATGAGTTGCAACTGAGGGTAGGATTGTTCAGCCTAGAGGAGGCTCAGTGCAGACCTTATCATTCTCTATAACGACCTAGTTGTGGTGAAATGGTTTTGCCCCTTCTCCCAGGTAGTGACAGAACAAGAATGAATGGCCTTAAGTTACACCAGGGAGGTTCAGGCTGGATTTTAGGAAAATTTCTTCCCAGAAAGAGCGGTCAGGCATTGGAACAGGCTGCACAGAGGTGGTGGAGTCACCGTCCCTGGAGGTGCTCAAGAGACATGGTGATGTAGCACTGAGTGACACAGTTCAGTGTGCGTGGCAGGGATGGGTTGGACTGCATGACCTTAATGGTCTTTTGCAACCTTAACGATGCTATGATTCTATTAGATTGCATTATGGGGCCTCTGGACACTTTCTGCAAGTTGAACATGCTGATGCAAACTGGCAAGATCCAGTTTCTGTCGCATTTCTTTCTTTTTTTTTTTTCATCTTACTTTTTGGATTTCCATATTTAAATAGGAAACACAATTACTAAAAACTAAAGGCAATCCCTTAGCAGTTTTATTTTGTTAAAATCAAGACCTAGTCAAAGTGATCTTGTCTCCTGGTATCTATGTTGCTTATCCTTGTGATACTGCCTGCATATTTTCTGCATCAGATTTTCAGCTATATTGAACTTGAGTAAAGTCCTGTGTCAAATAGTAGGATTCCTTTTTTGTGGATTTTAGATTTTTGGGTTTAGGTTAGTTCAGGACTTATTTTATATTGTGAGTGGTTAGGATTTAAAAGGTGCAGATGCTTTTGTAAGAGCTGCCAATGATTCTATGAGCTTTACTGGGAGCAGAAACTGAGCTTTATAGATCACATAGTGAATGCAGCCTTACATTACATCACTCAGCTCTTAATCTGTTCAACCTCTAGTCCTTTCAACATTCTTGCTGGGGCCAATGAGACTGTGTTTATAAAATTGTGCATTTTTTCATGTTTTCATCCCAGTTTTCCTCTCATTTAAAGTAGCGATGATTCAGAACAAGTGTAAAGATTGACTTACACTAGAACTCAAAACTAACTGTAATCAAGGTAGATGCAATTATTTCATTTACATACAATTATACTCTAATACACTCAAGAATATTTTAGCCTTTAAAAATAGTCAGTGCAGGCTTTCTGTCACCCTATGAAACAGACTGAAAGCAGCTAAAATGACAGCTACGAAATGTGAATTTAGCATAGTAAAAGCCAGGTTACACTCAGTTCTGCTGAGTTCTCAGGTTTTGGAAAGAGAACAGCCTCTTAACATACAGCACTTCCATACCATCATCCAAATGCAACGCTCAGGCTGGCACTGCAAACAAGAATGTAAAGTAGAAAGAGGGCTGAAATGATGCTTGATTCCAGCTGCCCATCCATAGGGATGCTGGGTGAGACACACAAATACCCTTCACAACCACAAATCACAGTTAGGTTTTTAACGTAGATGGGAAATTATAAAGTTATACAAAGGACATTATGTGTTACTTCACTTTTTCTATGTCTTTGCAGGAGCTGCAATTTCTAAGGAAAGCTTAGGGTGAGGGTGGCAACCCACATACAGCAAATCTCAGTTTAATCTAGCACTGCATGGAAGGCAACCCTTGTCATCATTAGGAATAGTTTTTCACCTAACAATTTACTACTAATATTCTGATGTCTACAAGAGATTATCCGTCTTTTCTAGAATGTCTCTATTTTCTATGCAACTAGATGAAGAGTCAGAAGTAATTTGGAAATAGCTAAGCACTGTCTTCATTCCAGGAGAGAAAGCAAATATCTCATGTTTTTAATTTACTCACAACGGTTATTTATCCACGCTCTTCCAAATATTTCAGCATATAAAAGGAAAAATATAGGCATTTTTGAAAATCTACATTTTCAAGTGTAAAAAACCTAAATTATCCAAATACATAATTATCAAAAGAAATGGCAAAACTTTGGTGGTTAGTCTCCACTGTAATAATATTTCAAATTAAAATTCATGAATTAATTGAGGAGATGCAAAATAAAATAATTTAAAAAGAAGATTAGAAATTATGTAAACATTTTAAATTTCCTGCATTTTGAACTGAACTTAAGTCTCCTCACTTTATATAACATGCTGAAGGACAGATATTTACTTCTCTCTATAATGAAACTGTTATTGAAATAAAAGAATTTTCTTACTGAACATGGTAGGAAAAACCTAACTTGCAATACTGGCGTTCATACAACATGAGGAATAGATACTGCTGTTATAAAAATATTCAGTGTCTCAATTTTGGTCATCTGCACAGAACATCACTGAAGACAACTTTTGCAGAAGTTAGATGAAGTGCTGAAGTTGGGGGCTGCCACTGCTCCCTGTAGCACTAAGGGTCTGACCTACGTGGGGGTCCCGAAACGGTGCAGGGATGTGCGTGCACACAGACAAACAGACACACACACACAAGTTCAGACACCCAGGAAAAGGGCTGTTATCCTCTCCGCACAGACTCTTATCAACACTTCCATTACAGCACAGTACCAGTGATAAAATTACCAGTCAGGAATTTTAAATGCATTATTAATGCACTGCTGGGGGCAGGAGAGAAGTTAACCCTGTGGTAACCAGAAGCATTGCTACTGTGTAATTATAGCACTAAGCTATGATGATTGTTTTTGTTTCCCTTGTATTTCTTGCTAGCAGTTAACACACTTCACAGAATCACAGAAACACCAAGGTTGGAAAAGACCTACAAGATCATCCAGTCAACCTTCTTTCCAAATACACATCTTGCTGTGTACATCCAACATATTTTTAGGTAAATGCAAGTTGAAAGTTATCAGCCACTCAGAAGTGATCCTCAGCATCTCCCTGCACGCAGTTCCTGGTTTGTTTTTGTTGTTGTTTCTGACTGTTGCTTTTATACAGAAAAGAAAGTTTTTTTTAAAAAAAAAGCCCATGAAAATATCACAACTCTTGCAGATATTCCTGTTTTCAGCCACAAAGCCTTGTCTGTCTTATTTCAAACAAACTTAAAACACAAATTAACCACTTGCAATAAATTATCATTTGTCTGAACCTGTAAATGTTGATGCCTTTTCAATTTACAAACCTTACCATAATTATTGCTCGGTGCAGTTTTAAATCACCATGCCCCCTGGGTCCATTACTTCACAATTTCATTTAAAATAATTTTCCAGCTAAGATACCTTCTAAGCCTTTTTTTGCTTTCCCACTAGATAAAACCTTACACCAATTGTTTATCAGAAAACTGCAGGCTGTCATGGAATTTACTTTTCCTTTTCGAATTCAGTAAATACTAGAGGAAAAATAAACAGAGAAGGAAGAACGAGTAGCAGCCTTCCAGAATAGCCTAGCTAGGAAGAAAGCTGTGTTGTTCTTGATTTGACAAGAAGGATGAATCATAAATACCTTAGTATTTATGAATACTAAGAATACTAAGGTAATACACAGAAGTGTATTACCCTTATAGTTTTCTAACTCAACTTTTTCCACCTTTTATCAGTTCAGATGGGTTTCCTTCCAGCTGCCAGCCAAAAATGTGGAGAGTGCAAATGGGACCAAAGCTGCAAAACAGTCTTCAGTACAGCTAGAGCATTTCTCCATTCATACTTCTTTTGGTGAGCTTTGCAAAATATCTTGTTCTCCTAATTACAAGCAGAATTCTTCTACAATTAATTTTCTCAAAGCCACATCTCAGAATTGCAGCTTTTAATAGTAGATTAAGATGTGATGCACAAACAACTGCAAACAAGTGAATTTTGCTGTCTTAATCAAGTGAAAAAATAGAGAAAAATGAATTTAAAAAGTGCATGAATGATTGCGAAGAATTTTAAAGATGCTTCAGCTTGAATAAATAAATGAGTGTGCTCTCCATGAAAAATGTGCAATGAGACTTGAACACATTCTCACTAGCATAGCTTTAAGACTGCTGCAGAAGTATTCTCAGAGCACTGGAAATCTATTTTGCATGGTAAATAAAAACTGACAAAAGATGTATATGCCCATATTGTCAGTGTGCTCCTTGCTGCCAAAAGCCAGTCTGCTGTCAGATAGATTATGTGCTTTTGGCCTTAGGGAATGGTGGCATCTTGGAATTTCAATTTCTAAATATAATTAGAAAAAAAACCCACAAACATTAATACAGCTGGAGAAGGAATACCTTGTAAAGAATACTTAATTCAGGATCAGAATTTGTCGTTGGTGATTTACCAGAAGCCATCAAAGTAGCTAGAAAGTGCAGTGTAAAAAGTACTGCACTGGGACTGCACAGACCTGTTTTCCTCCAGCAACCAAATGTTTCAGTGGAAAGGAAGGCAAATACCATGCAGGCCAGGCACCAGCAGAAGTACCAAACTGCATCCACCCAATGAAGGATTACTACTCATACATGGAAAATGTTTCCACTTATGAGTAATGAAAATATTTGAAAGTATTATGATTGAAGAAAAGCATTACTTTGTTTTGTTTCTATCTTCCATACAGTGCTATTTTTCAGTTCTGTTTCTCCATCTAGGTGATGACAGGACTACAAGGAATGTTATCTATTAACACACTAATCTTTTACCTCAGAAAGCAGAGATAAACGCTGAAACATTTAAAACAAAAACAAAAACAGATTGGCTGTAAGTGAATAACAGGTTCACTTAACCAAACATTCTATTTCCTGTATCTTGAATAATTAACCAAAAAAGTGTTTACCAACAATTATATAACAGCTTTTATAGTAACACAAGGAGGAGAAAAACATTTAGCACCGACTCTCATAAATAATTCAAGAGGTCTAATTTACCATAATCATGTCTGGCATTTATCTTCAGTAAATAATGTATTAGGCATATACTGTGCACTATTTCCTACAGTAACTACTAGAGAGCATTAGGAACAAACCCATCTGTGTTTTGCATTCTGTAAATCAGACCAACTCTTGCATGCATAAAATGATTGCTGATGAAACCATTTACCTATGCAATTGATAGAAATGACATCTTTTAATGTAAAATTAAATAAATATTATCAAAACTGCAACATAGAGAGGTTTTCTGTACACCATAAATATTCATATCTTCCAAAACTGACAAAGCATACCTCAGAAACCATAGGAACCACTTTAGGAAAAGAGTTGAGTCTTCCACAGTCACTGCACTACTGACAGGTTAATTTGCATAAGAGCAAATTAACATCTCAAAAACCTTGTCTTTGCTAGCATTTTCAAGAAATCACCTACCATCACAGGAAAAGCACCGCAGCTATCCTAGCATAACACAAACGTGCACTCAGTGTGGGTGGATTGGTTTGTTTCACTGAAACACCATTGCCTCAGGTACTTTCATCTCTATTAACCAGTTCTAATTCCTAATAAACGGTAGCATGTACGTAACCCAGAACATGCTTGATGTTTTCCTTAGATTATTTCTTTTTTTTTTATTATTTTGCCTGATAAATCAGTTAACTTAATCTTCATTAGAATGCAACAATTTACCTTTTTCAAATTAGAAGGAATTGAATTTATCACATCCCCAGATGATTCAGTCTGCACATAAAACAAGATTTCTGTTAGAAGCTCACTTCTCTGGTTTGTTTTTTTCAACTTTCTGAAAAGTGTTTGGCAGTTATTCAAAATAATACAGCTTACAAAACTTGATACACTTTATCTCTCCATAGGATTTTGTATTGTCCATGGCTAGGACAATTTTCACATTCCAAAAAAAATATGCCTAAACATAACATTTTATATGAACAACTTAAATGAAACGTATACCTTCTCACATAGTTTATCATCCTGGTGTCATCTATTTAAGTGATCTAATGGAAGTTCACACAACTTGACAAGCACCATCTTTGAGGACTCCAAGAAACCCACATAAAGCATGTGATGAAGCACACAGTCAGCAGAAATTTCTTTGTTTTTAAAGGATACTTGTATTAATTTCCTTAGATTCCCCTTATTCTACATGCTTGTATGATTACTGTAGACATGCAAGGAGTCCACTCACCTACTAGGCTCAGGCTCTAGTTCATATAGCTACAACATATATTCTGTCATCCTTTTGTTGTACATCATCATCTGAATAACAGCACTTTTTCTTACTTCGCGTGACCTCCTATAAAAATGAATTATCTCCTTGAATACATTAAAGGCATTCTAGAGGATAGAAAATGTAAAAATAGTTCAAGAACTATTTCTTTCACATTATTTTACTTGACCCCTGAGATTCATTTTGAAAGATAATACAAATTGCCAGAATCACTTTCTTTTATTTTTGTACAGGAATGTTTACTGCAAGACCAGTTTCCAACTGTGTCTCAGTTTCTTCAAACCTTAGATGGAAACATGACTCACTCTGAAAGAAGAGAATGCCAAGAGCAGTGCTCAGCTTACCACTTAATGAAACATGCCAGCAACCCAACAAAAGGAAAAGCCTGAGCAACAGCATGGCAGGATGGAGAAGGCTTTCATTGATTCGGCCTGGTCAAATTACAGAAAGGATGTAGGGAAAGACCGCAACGTTATAATATCTATCCTTCCATTTTCTATTGCCTAATATTCAAATGGAAAGTTGTCTTTTTGATGTCAAGGAAGTCAAGTTGTGTAGGACCAAAGCCAGTACGTTTACTTGGCTGAAACAAGTTAGTCATAAATGGATTCAAACCATATTAAATGAAAGCCATCAGAATGCTAGAATACAACCATCAATGGAGAGATACATGCTGAATGAAGCCTCCTACTGACAGAAAATCACTTTTAATCAGAAAAAAAAAAAAAATTATTCTTGCTAACTAAAATTTTTAGGACTCTGTAAAGACATCACAGAATTTTATTTTTTTTATATGGATATATACATTTTCATCAGTACAATAAGTAGAGCAAATTAGATGAACTTTCTAAGTCTGGATTGAAATTATATCTACTTTAAATATTACGTGGGTAAAGATGAACCTTCATTATGAAAGAAGGACCCTTACTCCAAAGATTCAAAGAGCAAAAAAGCACAAAGGCAATTTACAGATATATTATGAGGGCAATACAGTTTGGGTGACATAATATAATTTAATTATATATAACGTCATAACAAGGCTTCCATCAAGAGATCTTTCAGTCATGAATCTGAACCAGCAAAAAAACTCTCAGTTAGTTGCAAGCAGTTTTGTATTTCTTACTTGTTTAATTTCCCTTTAATTGTCAGTATTGATTTGGAAGATATCATGTGAAGCTCAACCTCTAAATATTAATAATGCAGAAAATAAGTAACATCTATATTTCATCAGAAGCTATTAATGGATGAATCAAATAAAAATGCAAACATAAAATCATTACATGCAAAATAGAATATAGATTACATTTGTTCATCATGACATTATAAAATGTCAAAGACCTATCTCCAGCTCCAGACTCCCAATCAAAACAAGAATCACTTTAACACTAGAAATGCCTACTGACAATTCGTCAAGTTCAGATAAAACCTAATTTCATAATCTGCGAAGAAAAGGAAAACCATAGCAGCACCATAACAACAGAAAATTACACCGTCAGGATAAATGTCAGGCACTAAATAAGCGTGTCTGTGAAAACTTTGTGCTGTAGACTGCTGTTGTCTCTGAACTATAGACATATTGTCAAACTGAAAGACAAAGGCCAAATAGTCTGATGTCTGAAGAGAACATAAAAGAATTAGTGGTTAGAAGGTCCTTCACTAATTGGCTTTCCACCACCATGGAGTTCTGTCAATAACTCCCAGCTACTAAATAAATGGGTACTGAAACCTCTGAAAGTGAAAAACATTAGGATATGGAATTGACCAGGAGCATGGATGTGTGACTTTTCTGGCCATAAGGCTAAACAGGGAATTCAATCTTCAGTAGCACTGTTTTGGTAAACAAAAAGGGAGGAGTAGGGTGAGGAAAGAGCTCAGCAACAGATCCAAACTTTCCACATAGAAAGGTTCATCTGTAACCAAGTTGTTACTTATGCCTGAGAGCTCCAGAGCTCCACAGTCATATGTGAGAAAGTGATCGCCAAAGCCTGAAAATGACTGACTTGGCATTATAGGCAAGCTAGAATGGAGATAATTCTAATATTTGCCTTTCCATAAAGGTTAAATATCAAATAAGAAAAATTAAGCCAAAGAAACAAAATGTATGCCATTTTGAATATTATACTGTCATTCTTGGCAGAACTAACCACAGTTATACAAACAGTTAGAAACAGATACTAATTTCAAGAGTGTAGCGTTCAATAGAGACTGGAGTCAGCCTTACTGAACCATTTCTGAGTACCTTACAGTTTGCTCTACGGCAAAAATCTGACTTCTGTATAGACTAATTAGTCTGGTATTAGATTAATATCAGGCCACGCAATAAGAGTCAAGTAGCTGCAATGTGATTTTTGAATCGTCACAAACAAAAAGTAATTTGGGATGTGGGAGATATTTTTCATAAAAAAGAGAGTAGCCATCATGGAAGCATTTGGAATCTACAAAGGCTAAAAACATCTTTAAAGAAACTTTACTGTTAACTGTGAAAGTTAAAGAATAGATAACTATTATCCTCATAGTTGCCTTTAAGTACTTTAGCTAATTTTATACAACAGATGGATAGGAGCTCATTTTGTGACTCTATTATATATTATTTTTAGATTCTTCTTATTACGTGACAACCTACCTAACCCTTAAGACACAAAGAATGTACCTATTAATGTAAGACTGCTAGTTCTAGATATCCTATATACTTTTGCCTCACAGAAACTGAGAAAATTTAATGCAAGAGCTTACATTCCTGCAGGGAGAGACCAAATAAAGATGTGGAGCAGATGATCTTCCTTCAGATCCTTATGACTACAGGAAAGTCAACAGAAAATTTACAAATGTAGACTTCAATGAGTTTGGGATTTCCTTTCCAACATTTCATAAATCAAACTATTAATCCACACACAGGATCTGCTTCTTGCAAAATCCAGGTACAAATCTACTTGTGTCTTTTTTTTTTTATTGGAACATACTCCTGAAATTGCCTCTACTAGGGTGGTCTCCAATGCTTGTACATCACTGCTGTACAGCAACTCAAAACAAAGAAAGCCAGAAAAAAAAAGTCCCTAATTCACATACAGTGATATGTTCCACTTAAGGATTGAACCATATACTAATTATAATATACAATTATACCTATACAATACAAGACTAATGCCTTATATCAAAATTGCTTATAGTATTTCCAAAATTTCTTTTTAGAGAAAGCACTGGTTTCTATGATTATGATTTAAGAATTTTGACAGTAATTGGAACTACTACAGACTGTTGTTTAAACTTGCACAGTATCACATATGTCAAAGAAAAATTATGCCCGTTATCCATTTATGCAAAACAATGACACTAAGGGACACAGCTGAAGTCACTAACTCACCAATTCTCACAAATTGAGAACATATTTACAAACAAAGCAATTGCAACAGAATACAGGGGGGGAGGAAGGGGGGGAGGGAGAGATGAAGCATTCTAAAATATGTGAGTTATAAAGCCATACATCCTGAAGATAGAAGGAAAAAAAAAATAAAAAGAGAAAGAAAAAAAAATATTCAGACTTCATCTTTCACTAAATCCTTGTAACTTTCCAAGATGCTGATTGCACTGCTGCTTTGAAGTGCCATACTCTTACCACGCCTAGACAAACTGCAGTTCAGGGCAGTTTAAGTTCCTCCAAGAAGTACACATCTGCAAATCTGCACTGACATTCAAAGGTCAGTCAATGTTTAACCAATCCCTGGACTTCTTTTCTAAACCAATGTCTGTGACAGCCCACAGTCCTTTATTGTGACTTACAGATCTATATTGTGACCTAGATATCCTCTTGGATATTCAGCCACATTAGCCAGTTTTTCTTCAGACAATTTAAAACTAATATTAATATCATAATTAGAATTCAGGCAAAACTGTTCTCTATCTACTTAAATATCAAAATAATTTTGAGTACTCTATTGTAAATAACTACAGCTGAAAAGAGTGAATACATTTCAGCCAGTTAATCCAGAAATACAAAGCATTATGCAAAAAACAGATTGAAGTATGAACTGAAGATCTCTGTGGAACATGTGATCAGTTACACACAGATAGACATAGACGCTTTGAAGAATATGCAAATGTCCTAAAAATGTCCTTTAATCTCAAGTGTGTCACATTTTTCTTCACCTTTTATCATTTCCCTGTGAGCTGACCCACTAATTCTTGCCTTAGACTTTGACCTTGCTATACAAAAAGCAGGAGCTGGATAGGAGTAGGAAGAAAAGACTGTGGTCTTTTCCCAATAACAAATACAATGAATTTTCATAAGAACTACTAAACTATAACAAATATGTAGGTAAATACCTAAACCTAGTATACTGATCTCCTCTCCTCCTGCCCTATCTATATCTTCATATCTCAAATATGCACATATTCAGGTGTACAGATTATGGCAGGCTGTAGAAATATTATTATGACATTAAAACTATTGTTTATTTATCATTTTAAACACTGTTTTCTGACTTCAGTTTAAAGCGTTCACCATTGTATAATGGCAGGTCATAGAGAATTGTGATTTCTGTAGGAAGAAGTTAACATATGAATAGAAAATGAATTTGAGATCAAGAAAGTATCACAAATGTGCAAGTTGACAGCTATAACTCCACAACATGCATCCCTGCATCTGCAAAGCATGCTGAAAATTAAGCACATTAACAATTCAGTCAGTGAAATACCTTGTTCGTGTAACCAGAATTCATCACCATTCAAACAGCTCTGCAGATTGGCAGTGCAAAAAAGATTATACATTCTAAATGAGATTGTTTGATTGCTCTTTCTATTATGAAATCTAATTTTATCTCTTTGTCCTATTTAATAACAAGTTTTTGACAAATACTGTCAACATTTATTATACATGTGAACCATAAAAAACTGTCTTCTTAGCAAGAGCAGTGAATGACATTACAAAACTGATGCTGCTGTTCTTACTTGATATCTGGCAATAAATGAGAGCCTTACACATTCTGCCCAGTTTAGTTTCTGAGACATTAAGATCAGGCTATAAACAAATCCAATAGGTGAAAAAATATCCTCAAAACTAGTGTTAGCATAGCAAGAGAAGCAACAGGGATTCAATAGTGCATGCTACTAAACCAAGTGCACCAAGCTTTCATATTCATTGTTGCAAATCTCAAGCTGTTTGATGCCATTTGAGTTGAGTCTGGGTGACTGATGCCAGGGTTGGCAGTGAGGCCAGCTGAAGTGCATCTACAGCTATGTACACAGCATGGGCAGCAGGAGGAGCTCGAAGATACTGTGTAAAAGCCAAACTATGACTTACTTGCCATTATATGGTGAGATCATTCCCACAACTGAAGTGTTGCTATGGCTAAAGGTCTTCAGAACAGATATACAGCAAAGGCAGGATTGTGGATGGCTCTCTGTGTTAGAAAGTGTTTCAGTGTTGTAGAACTCTGGGCTGGGAACGATAAGGTCAAGTTCCTATGAATAAGGATAAGGGGAAAGCCAGCTAGGAGAACACACTGGTGGGGGTCTGTTATAGACAGCCAAACCAGAATAAAGAGATGGATGAGGCATTCTACAGTCAGCTGGAAGAAGTTGCATTATCACTATCCCCTGCTCTCATGGGGGACTTGATCTTTCCTGAGACACACTGGAAATAAAATACATCCCAGAGAAAGCAGTCTAGGAGGTTCCTGGAGTGAGTGCAAGATAACTTCCTGATACAGCTGGTAAGAGAGACCACCACAGCAGGTGCCCTACTAGACCTGCTGTTCAAAATGGAGGACTGCTGGGGATGTGGTGGCCAAGAGCTGTCTTGGATAGAATGACCAAGAAATGGTAGAGTTCAGTATTCTTGGTGAAGTTATGAGGGGGTTCAGTAAAACTGGTACCTTGATTATCCTGAGGGTAGACTTTGAACTATTCAGGACACTGGTAGGAAAAATCCCTTGGGAGTCTGTCCTGAAGTGTAAAGGGGTCCAGGAAGGCTGGTTGTTCCTTAAGAAGGAAGTCTTAAATGCACAGGAGCAGGCTGTCCCTCTGTGCCAGAAGATGAGCCAGCAGGGAAGAAGGCCGGTGTGGCTGAACAGGGAAGTTTTGCTGAGACTCTGGGAGAAGAAGAGAGTTGACCTCTGTGGAAGAGGGACTGTGTAACTCACATAGAGTACAAGAAATGTGCAGGCATTTATGCAGGGAGAATCTCAGAAAGGCTAAAGCCCAGCATGAGCTCAACCTGGTTAGTTGCTTCTTCATATTCTCACTGTATATTCAAAAGCATCCTATCCTGCTCTATTTCACTTGGTATTTAAACTCTCAATTTATCATGCTTATAAGTAATAGTGCTTCATCTGGACTCAGGATGTAGGGAGTCTTCATTTTTAAGCCACCATTTTATTTTATGATTACATAAAAGTAATCTCCAGTTACAAAAAGCAATCTGAAAACTGAGTAACAAGAAAAGAAAATAAATACTAAAATCCCTTCAGGATTTAAATGATAAATTTTCTCTTTCCTTAGTAACCTTATCACCACAGAGTGTTTTTAAAATACCTATTTTATTTAAGAATACCCTGTCAAATATAACGCTATTTCATTTAGCAATTCACAAAAAATGCACAATAAAGAATATATCCTCATTTGCAATTTTCCCCCGAAAGCCAGAATAAATGTAGTTGAGGCTGGAACAGATGCTGTGGTCTAGTCTCATTCAGTGCAGCTGTAATTATATAATTTTAGCAATTAATTCTGACTGGGGCTTTGCTCAGCTCTGGCTGAATGCGCCGCGGCTGATTGTTCAGAAAGTGGCCTCGTGCGATTGGCTTCCTCTCTGCAGCGAGACATTCAGATGGCAACATTTGCTTTCAGCAGCCTGAAAAACTAAAAACTCTTTGGGATTCAAGAGATAATTTGAAAAGCACAGGCAATGCAGCAGAAAGAGTTTCTACTCAAAACCTGATAAAAAAAAAAAAAAAAAAAAAAAAGAGGATGCTTGACGCATAGTTCTGTGTATATCAGAGTAAAATTGAACTCCAGATTTCTGTCACAGCTCAGAGAATTATTTGTGAAAATATTAGAGAAGGATGAGCAGTCAAATTGGAGAGAGTTTAAGCTTCAATATTTGGTTTGTGGCAGTGGCCATCAAAATTCCTATATTTCTGATATTTCTGCTATTACGCAAATGAAAGAATAATTCGAAAACTAATATATGAAAAAGGCTTTTAAAAGCTATTGTTGGAGTACAATACATGGCTAAAATACATATTTTAGAGCTGAAACAATTCATGCAGATCTTCTGTTAAGCAATCTAAACCATTTTGCACGGTTCCTGCTTAAGAGGAAAGGCTGTTTCATTCATTGTCACAAACATTTCCAAGGTTTCTCTGGAAAATCTGCAGTTTATTTGAATATTGGTCTTTTTTTTTTTTCCTCCATTTTCAGTGGAAAGCACACTTTTCTCATTACACATCACTTAGACAATACTGACTGCCTTACAGTGATACTACACAGCAGTAGAAGCATTGCCCACAAGTTTTTTTTTACTTGTTTCAAATTTATTTTATTTTTCAAATTATTTTTGAATTTACTAAACCACTCAGGCAAGCCCCAGGAATTACAGAATGAATGAATAAGACGTGACAAGTATCTGCCGCCAAACTATGTACAGAAAACTCCAGAAAAACTGCAAGCCATGATGATTGCTATTGCACAAGAAAATTTATTACAAATTAATATTGTAGAGTTTCATTAAGAATATCTGCAAATTTACTTATTAGCTGGAAAAAAATGATTATACATTACATCCCATTCCTGTCATTTGGGAGTGTATTCTTTTCATACTGTAAGCATACATTGAGGATTTTTTCAACTACCAAAATAAAATCATTCTTAAGAATGAATACTAGAAATCTGTCCTTAAAATATAAAATTAGCACTCACAAAGAAGACTGTGAAAGGCAAAGTTAGTGTGATACATGTAGTTCACGGAGGACATATGGCATGAAAATTCCTCATTCATCACAGTTTCCATTAAAGCACTTCTAAGTTAGCCTGGCAACATTCGCTTCTAGCTGTCATCTCATCAAATGAACCTTTAAGGTTATAAAGCTCACAAAATTGTATATACATATGTGAACATTCACATTTCTTCCTCACGGAAGTTTAAGTGCACAGCTTCCAGTCTGTGTTAACTATAGTTATAATGATTAATAGCACCACAATAATTGGTGTCCAGTGCCTATTCATCATAGGGAATCCATTTCTTTATGGAGTTCCTCTTTATGTAATAAATACAGGACTTTTGGATTGTACCTGACAGCTTGATTAATGATGCTACAGTGAGTTTCTCACACAATAAGCACAGCGTAAGTATTTTAAGTGTCAGTTGTTCAGCCCAGCTTCAAGTCCATTTACTACTCTTCACCACTAACAAACTGTAAAAGAGCTGAAGTGTACACAGTGTGAAAAGCTGTTTCTTTTTTATTCTTTAATTAATATTACGTGTACACAGCTCTGCTATTTAAGCTACAAGTTGGAAGGAAAATGTAAAGAAACTACTGACATCTAATCAGCAAAATGGCATGACTTTAAATAGTCTATTTAGAGCAAGAGAGCAAATTATTTTAATGATGTACCAGAGGCTCCCCATATCAGCTTTTTTTTTTTTTTTTTTTAAGCCAAAAACTACTTGTAAGCAATACACACTAAGGAACTCCAGCGAAACAACAGAAGAAACATTTGAACATTCAGATATGGAATTCTCCACTCATGCTGCACTTCCCAGTGCATCAGCATGCCCAGCAGATAAGCAGTGCATTTCCCATTCAATGCTGTAATAGGAGGAGGATCCTGCAGATAGATTTTCAAATCTAAGTACATATTCAGCTTTGTCACTGAATCAAACTCTTTAAGGGTGTCTTCAAACAGCTTTTCAGATGTCAATTGATTTCTCTACAGCTAAATAATTTTAATCCACCTTTTCAAATACTCAGATTAACCAGTAGTTTTATCAAGGAATTTAAATCTATCTGAACTCACAAATACAAACCACAACGACATGGCAAATCACTGGAAGAAGCAGCAGTAAGAAATAGTTCGGTACAGTAAAACAGTCAGTAGCTATTTTAGTTTCCTTACTTTCGTGCATGTTAAAAATACCACATACAAGTCATGAGAAAAGAAATGCAAACAAATCATTCTTCTGTCCAGGTGTGCATCAGTGAAAAACTATTCATTCTAGTATGTTACCAAAACTTAACACAGAGCTGAAGTCATGCTTCCTCCATTCAATAAGCTAACACACAAGTACTTATACCAAATTATAAATCAGTGATCCAATGACATACTGTGGATTTGTTTCTGTTCAGCCCAGGAAGTAGTGCCTGGCATAATAAATCCTACATGATTTATTGCCTTGAAACAATCACACCTCGTGTTGTCACCTATAGCATTAAACAAGGCATTTTTTGCATAGCCAAGAAATAATCTTTATGAACATACAAATAACTGTATTGGATAAACAGTGTTCACCAATATCGCATCCCACAGCAGATGCTTAAACATGCCATAAAGATAAAACAAGTATATATTAATATACTTCTGATATATTCTCCTAAACAGCAGTAATCTGTGATTTATGAGCTTAAGATAAAACAAGCTTTTACATCTATTTAATTTTCAATACTCTTTGGTAAACTTTTCCTTTGTACTGCTATATAATTGCTTTTTGAACTTATTCATACTTTGGCATTAGCAAAATCTCATGAAAAGGAATTGCATAGATTAACTATGTCTAATGGAAACAACATGTTTAAATGCTCTTCAGTTATTCTATTAAGAGAAACAGTGAGCAATTTCTTGATCATTTCTTTCTTGACAGTGACTTTACACAGCTCTCAAGCCATCCGCTCCTCCCTTTTCATTTCTATTGTACATTCATCTTGCTAGCCTTAGCTTCTCCTGCAAAGTTGTCCCTTTCCAGCAGATTACAGATTTGCTTCTCTATCTTTTCTCGTCTTACTGAATCCTTATCGAGAGAGAAATTCAGCACTGCATGTTATTCCAGATTTGAGCTCAAACACAGATCAATATTACAGCATGATAATTTGTTCCATTTTTTGTCCCAGTCAAAATGATCTCCAACATAATCTTTGCTAATTTTGACTTCTAGTCAGCATAAAGCATGATTCTATTGGTCTCAGTTGGACCACCAATCATTCTCTTTTGCTAAAAATTCATAGGTAGTAAGAGGATGAGAAGGACATTAGAAGTTTGAGAAGGTATTGCATTCGTTTTTACATTTGTAGTAATGCATTCTCTTCAAACACGCAGTTTCTCAGTATTCCCTCAAAGACATGTTTTCCCCATCGCAAGCTACCTGCATGGAATTATAAAAAGGCAGAGACCAAGACCAACCCTCTTTATTGAGCTGACACAAGTCTTGCAAAACCTGCTAGCATCAGCTCAGTGTTGCAAATGCAATTTCGCAGAATTTGTATTGCAGTGTAACACTTCACTTCTGTGGTTTTTGACCCAACTTTAGCTCTAACCATCTAAGGAACAAGGAGATGCATGAACTAGGTCATATTCAATAAGTTAGGATATACTAACTGACTGCAAAAATGTACATACTACATCACTTTTCAATCGTAAGCTAATAACCAACTGCACTGAATTGCTCTTGGTCACATTCATATTATCCCATATAACTATTCCCTGAAGGAGTTATTGCTTTTGGTAGTAATCTTAAGCTCATGAAAGAAAACCATCCTCTTTTTAAATTTTTCAGATTTATGAAATATGCTATTCCAAGGAAGAGTTCTCATTTAATTTTTAAATATAAATATAACATTTAAAAAACTAGAAGGGCTGAAGGAATACAATAAGATATTTTTAAGCTCATTTTAAATTTGTTCACCTTTTCGTTCACTAATTCATGCAACTGATGGGACTCAGTCCACAACACAACTAAGTCGTTAGGTCTCATTTCCATTTCTATAATATTTTGAATCCAGGAACAAACAGTGAAAGATTACAAATATTAAGAAATTATTTTTTTAAATAATCAATTTTTACTGTATTTCTGCCTGTCATACTGGTGCCCTTGAGCTTAAATGTTAAGAAAATAATGAATTAGAAATGGCTCAAACATTAAGATGTCTGATTTAACATCAGACTTCCAGCACTTACCTAAGCAGAAGCGTTTGTGGATTTTCATCCTCTACCAGATCTTTATTTTTTTCCAAGAGGTAAAAATAACCAATAACATTTATTTAAAATGGTCAGCACTGACTTTTAAACTGGCATGAATTATGGAAATGTGGGGAGAAAAGGGGAAGTATTTCATTATCAGCTTGACCATAGAAAACAGTTGCTACATATAACAGAATAATTCTCTAATGCATGAACAGTAATCTGCTCTGTTATTAGAAGATGATCATGCAACATGCTGATGCATTTCAGCTGTTCCATGTCTCTGCTAGTATCAAAATCAAAACCCCAAAAAATCTAAAGAAGGACCCTACATGTACTGACAGAATCCCAGAGTAACTGTTTTCTAATCTTGGAGGAGAATCCAAGCTACATCCTGACAATTACATCAACATAGAAAACATTAGAAATAAATGGTAAATCATTGATGTTAATTATGATGATTTATCATGAAATCGAGCTGTAATTCACAAAGTTGTCTTAAATCACTCTGTCCTAGAGGTAGAATTTCACTGATGACTACTGCCTTTTTGTAAGATAATTGTATTTCTGCAAACCACGATAAGATCAGATAAGGAGGCCAAATGCTTTTTGCAGATACATATTGAGTTATTAACTACCAAGTCTAAACATTGCTTCATTGTCTAATGAGTTTCCAGAATATTTAAGCTTTAGGGAAAATATGCTGGGATTTTTTTTTGCTTTTTTGTTTTGTTTTGTTTTATTTGATTTTGGTGTTGTTTTGTTTTTTAAAGTCATTAAGTTTAGAGGAAGAATTTTAAAGTTCACTCTGGATTTCCTGTATGATCAGATACATATTTTAACAACATTATACTATCCCTTAATATTGCAGTTTAGCCACCTCTCTTTAAGAATTTTTATCTTCAAATAGAGACTCCTGAAATTTCTTCTCTTGTAAGTAGTAAATTGGATATTTTAAAATTCATTTGAGTAAGGAATTATTTTTTTTCCTTCAAAAACTCAATGTTTTTGTGTACAAAGAAGAAATTTAAAAATAACCCCCATGTAGTATGACATTACGTAACAAATCTATGAGTAGTTCCAATTTTCTGTAAATTTCAAGAGCTTTTATGTACCTCTTTAGAATCATTTATTGTTTGTCCTTTCATTTTTGCACTATGTAAGAAAAACAAACAAATGGAAATCTAACCTAAAGAGCAAGTATACACTGGGACAATCTAGCCAGCAATCCATTCACAATGGAGACAGCATTATGGAAAAGAAACAGGTGCTTTGTACAAGGAAGTAAAAGTACCTGCATAGTTTGTCCACAACATATTTCCCATCCTTGTTGACAAAGAACAAACCTGAACAAAATACCAAGAATGCTACGTCCCTGGATACCACCCACTATCAATAATTTAGCTTGAAATCACACCTGATACCCTCAGGTAGAGCCACCCCAGAAGTCTGGTGAGTTGTGCATTTTATGTGTGGGGAAGACAAAACTCTAGTAGTAGTGAAATCTTTAAGACAAAGTGGGAAAAAGCTTTCCCACAATGAGAAAAAGCTTAGGTCCCAAACAGTTTTACCATCCCTGAAAGAAAAATATTTTCTTTTTATCAAACAAGTGGATTCTTTGTACAAATGCCACAGAAACTGCAGGAACCCAGATTGCCAAGACTTCTAGCTCACAACATGTAGGAGCACCGCAAACTCACTGCCCATCTCTAATAACAAAACACATCCTTCCAAAAAGGACAAAGCAACAGTAAGATTGCTCCATGTAAACATGAGCTCCTCCTCATGCTTTGGGTCAGGCTTTTCCATAGGGAAAGCTCACAGTGGATTCAGAAGTATTAAAAACCTTTACAGAATTGGAACAGTATCAGTCAAGAGACAACAGCATTTTTGGAGAATAATGGTTTGACATAAGTTGAGTTCTAGTTATTAGTGAAAACAGAACCTTCTGTAGTTTCCAAAATATTGAACAGTATGTCTACTATATATATATAATGGAAATAAAACCTTGATTTCCTAGTACAGCAGACTGCAAACAAATGTGACTAGAGTTAGCTTTGGAAATACAGTGGATATAAGAAGCCTCTTCTAAATCTTGAACAACATTATGTGATCTACCACCTTTCCCTGCTTTCTCTGAACTGATCCTAAAAATTGCTTTTAAGGTTAATTCCTATGTAAGATTACGGCAGAGAACATGAGAATGGCTATGCTTTACAGCTTTCAAACAACTCAGGAAAAAAATCTTTACAAATTTTCATGTACTCATAACAACAACAGAGGTAAGGAGAAAAATTAGTAACCTGAAATAAATCACTTACATGAAATTCTTCTGGTTCAAATTGTTATCTAATAATTATAATCATTGCTATAGCATCAAGAGATGTAAGAGGTTTTCGACTGTTTTCTGTCAAGACAGAACACTTCATGTCAAGAAGAGGTCAGGAAAGCAAATGTCCGTGTGGGAAGGAGCAACAGGCCATGGTTATTTTCTATGCCCTAACTTTCCTCCTGAAAGGAGGAGGAGGGAGGAAAGAAGGGGAAAAAACACCCTTAAAAGCAAACCTTACATATCTCTTATTGACTGAAATAACAACTGTAAAGTCAGTTATATTCCATTATATGATAACTGCAGTATAATACAATGTCATACTCTATAACTGAAAAGCATGTATGATCAAAAATCAGAACTCATGAATTTTAAGTATGTGAAAGACGTTGCATTGTTAAACAGAAACTGAAATGCAAGGAAAAAGCAAGACCAGTTAATTCAAAATTTTCATTTAGATTTGCAATAATTATGTCAATTTGAAGTGTTTTAAAAGGCATTTCAAAAAAGTTTGAAAAGATTTAACTAACAATTAAAATGTAAGTTAAACAAATACCTTTTTAAATGCCCGTTCTCTTCTGAAGAGATCTCTTTTTTTTAATTTATCTGTTATATTAATAAATTCACAAGTTTACCTTCATACTTTGAATCAATAGGCATTATCCATTGTGTATAACTTATTATTTCTTATGAAAATTTTGAATGGTTGATAGTAGTGATGCTAAATTCTTCCTGTGAACACAGGAAAGCAACACAGAAAAGAGCTGACAATTCTTTTCCCAGAAATCTCATGAATTCAGTAAGCAGTTCAGTTTCTAGAGTGCAACACAGAGCACTGTTCCAAAATGAACAGGATGCAATGGGGAGGCTGCAGATAACTCTTCTTAGATAGACACTGAAATATTTTTGTGTACGTGATGAGAAAAGGAAGGAGAGAAAATTCCCCTTCGAAATATGAGCTGTATAATTTACTTCAGTTACTACTATTACTAAGTAATAGGAAATCTAAAACAATACTATGAATGACATTGTCTTCTCTCTGATGTTAATGACAATTACTGAGTTTAGTCACCACTTTTTCAATTAATATATAATGCTAGACATCGGGATAATTTTCTCTTTATTCACAGAATTTCAAGGTGAACAGCTAATAACCTACAATAAGTTAAATTACGCACTGAAGATTAATGGTATTGAGTGTAGAGTCTAACAACTTAGCACTGCAATCCTTCATAGAATATATGGATGAATGAACATGATAAAAGAAATCTGCCAATGATCCTTGGAACACGCACACACAACACTTTCTCAACCTTGGGCTTGCCCTTTGGAATAACAGATGCCCAGGACAAAATAAATTCATGTACTTGCTTCTGCAATTTAGATCATCTGTCTACCAGTTTACAACAATGGGACTCAACTGTTCAGAGAAGGCAATTCACTGCTGCTATCCTAAAGAGCGCATTAAGGTACCTTCCCCATTCCTAACACAGAGCATTGGCTTTTTCTTTTTAAGCATATATTACTAGCTAAGCATGCTATTTCTGTAATTCAAATCAAATAATGTTTAGATCAAACAAATTTTGAGCTTGAAAGTTTATGACTCTGATGTAAAGTCCAGTGAAGTCACGTGATATTTACTGATTTTAGTACCCTTGGGTGAGGGCTATGCACAATTTAAAAGGATGTTATTCCATTTACTATTCACAAAAGGCATTGCAGCATCGGGAGCAAGCACTGCATCCTGCGCAGTACTTCAAGTCGTACAGGCTATTCTACTGCTCAGCAGTTAAATACACACATAAATTACATACAAAATACAACATACTTACACACAAGTCTGTGGAATATTAATCTTTAGTGACATTCAGCAATAAATTCCAATGTTTAAATGCTTCATTCTGATTCAACTGTTCCAGTACATGAGGAAATAGAATTTTCCCTTTGCATAACCTTCTTTAAATTGAATTAAGAATATGAGAATTTTATATTTCAAAATTTATGAAAGTGATTTATTTTTCTCATGAGATTACAAAAAAAAAAAAAAAAAAAACCATCTTTTAAAAGGAAAATATTCTTAGGAAAATAAAAAGCCAATCACTAATAAGTATCATCATAGGTTTTACTAAAAACAAAACTACCTTTAGGAATAAAATTATTAGAATTAACGTTCATAGTTTTCAGATTACTTTATATTAAAAATTTTAATATATACTATATAGTTCAACAATTCTTTTTGTGGAAATAAGCAAAGAAATTTAGTTTTAACTGTGTCAATTTTCACTTCTAATACATTTCAATATGAAAAGTGACATAGTAATACATTTAATCTGTTTTGCATACATTTTTCACATAGCTTTCAGCGAAAATTCTCCAATTAAAAAGGGAAATCTGAACAGATGATCCCATTTTCCAATTTGTGACAAGATATCAGTTCTCTGACATTAAATAATTTTCATATATTTCAGGAAGTGTTAAGTGCACTATGTGCTTTAATAAATGTAGTGCAGAAATCAGTGCAACCTCTGAAGACAAATACATACCAAAAGAGGATCACTCATTTTGTAGCCGCTTACTGCCTCTGAAAAGGACACCTCTAGATTACTTCATTTACTTTTTAAAGTTAACCTGTTTGTAAGTTACACTAGGAATTGAGCTTAATTTTTTTTCCCCTGTACTCTGGGCAGACTGTTTTCAGGTTTTTCTCATAAAAACTAAACGTTAAAGCACAAGTAACATATATTTTATTCACATCAGCTTTGGGCGAGCACTAAAAGAGCATTTAGCAGCTGGTTTTGTCATCAACTGTGAGCAAGGTGCAACATCTACTCTCCTCCACTTTGTCACTTATCTGCACTGATAAACAAGCAGCTAATGGCACTGGATATTCGCAGAGGAAGGAGAGCGGTGGAGGTCTTTGAGGACTTTCAGGTCAGAAGATCAAAGAACTGGCCTCCCACATAAGATCCCTTCTTCCCCAGACACTCACCACCCAACAAACAGTACCCAAAAAATGCAGCGCACACTGCTATGGTTTTTTGTCCTTGTACATCCTCTGCACGTTTTACTTTTTTTATTTCTTCCCTCCAATTCCCTTTTCTATGTCTTTTCTGTATTTCTCTACAAAGTTGACTAGTCTGACAGGCTCTTGTCTCTTGTTTCCTTCCTTTTCAGATCCCCTAGGAAATATCAGTTCTCAAGCCAGAAACAGTTAATTCACCTTACTGGACAGGAGACAAGTGACACTCCACCATTTCTCGCTGCAGAAGGATAAAGTCTGTTCTCCATACTTGCCAACTAACAGCAGCATTTGTTAGGCACCACCGATTACACAGCAAATGAAATATTACGGAGTCCATCCCCTTTAATTAAAAGGCAAATTTTGAGCTCAGAATTCAAAGCTATTAATTTTCTTTGGAATCAAAGGGAACATCTGAAAATGGCATTCTGGTCAAAGTACTTGTGGAAGGAAGGTTCTGGAGAAGACTGCTGGAAACAAATTATGATAGATTTTTGTTGAGAAGGCAAATTCTGTTATTTTTACTGCTTGACTTCACAGCCCACTTTATAACTCAACATTCCCCTATAAGCAAAAGAGCTTAGCAATTTGAGCACTGAGTTCTACCGTTGTCACCTGTTGGGTAAAAATGCAACATTCAGATGTTTTGCAATACCAGTTTGACTTTTTGTTTGTCGCCAAAACTGCATAACTAATTTAAATATTCAACCATCCCCAAGTTTACCTTCTCTATTTAACATGCATCTTTTAACCTGGTAAATTTAAAAGTGTCTTCAAGAGTTTCTGCAGTAATGGATTTGACTTCATTGAGCCAGAATCAAATCAAGGGAAACATCCCAAGAACCCTGCATTCTACAGTTCTCCCTCAAAAGTGAGATGCTGCACAAGCCTAAAGTAGATGCCTAATTAATATTCTATTTAAGTTAATCTTGTTCCATTTTGGAACTGTTATGCCTTTGAACTATTTATATCAAATAACTCACTCACTAGAATATATGTTACCAGTAGATACTTGCTTCCCTTCTTATTTCATTACTATTTTTTTAGTGAGATTACTGGTAGCACACTGTGATCCTGCTGAGACTCCCACATGCTGGCTGTTCCATACAGAGCACTTGCCAGTTACTTCCATAAAGGAAGCAGACATGCCTAAAATTCAGATCAGGATGTAAATGTTAATGTGTTTTTTGTCATTCCTAGCTCTTGCCTTCAAGGGGATCTTAATACACAAACTTTGCAGCTCTCTAGTTATGCTACAATGAGATCGCCTTTATGTAAGATAATTTGTTACTGTTTGTTTGATCCTTTAACCAAAAAGGACAAAATAAGCATAATTTCTCTTCCCTGGGTAATTGAAAATAAATCTTCCTATGCCTTTACCTCTTCGCAAACAGACAGAAACAGCTCTGTTAAGAAAAAAAAAAAAAAGAAAAAAAAAAAAACAGCCAATAAGATTTGTGTGTGTGTGTCTGTGTGTATATATATATATATATATATTACCACTGCATAACAAGTTGCACTGCACAAAGTCATTTTTAGTGGAGCTAATATAGAACAACTAGAGGATTTAAAACTCATACTGATTTATACCAAACCTCTTCATGTAGAAACGTCTAGGGAATGGCTAAGTATTTTTTGCTCTATTTCTGCTTGTGATACCATCATGGGAAACATGATGAGCTCCCCAACACAGCCTGTTGGACTGAAATGCTATGATTTGCTAATGGCTTTGATCTACAAGTGAAACTAATGAACATAATGAAACCACAGATTCTCCGCTATTCTCTGTGTAAGTAATGGAAGCAATTACTTTCAATTTCTGGTCACTGCTAGCACAACACACAGGTCCTTGAAGATTGCAGACTCATTCTTATGCAGCATCAGCCTCATAGAGGAACACGGCCACATTATCATTTGAAGAGGCCTAACAATGGTTGGGGGATATATTCAAATGCTACTTGTATATCTAATAGGAGCATTGTACAGCATCAATAGATGAAATTGTTCACATGTTTTTCTGTGAATACAAATATACTACTAGCAAGAACGTCAAACAAATTAGAGCTGAAATAACACTCAGTACACAAAAAATGAATAGAAGTGACATGAACCACTCTCAAAATAAAATGGACAAAGTTTGTAACTGTAAATCTGCATAGTGAGCAATATAGTTAAAGCTTCTAAAAATTACTGACAGCTGGGAGCACTACAGAGCAAGTTTGCTTAGATCCCAGGCAGAAGCAGAAAAGCTCCATATTGCTTTTTGCTGAACTCCTCCATAGACTCAGGACCAGCACCAACAGCATCTTTGGGGGGACGGAGGGTAACTGCCAGCCCTACACCTCTTCAGCAACAGTGATGTCTCGGTTGGATGCAGAACTGGATATTATCATAGAATTCTTTTATGCTTTCAAAGGGACACAGAAATTCCCAAAAGGAAAGTGACTAATAAACATCACAGAACTGATCAAAGACATTGGTAGCTCTGTGGTTGATTTAGCTTTATGTGAGATATTACTCTAAGTGTTTTACAGCAGAACTGTCTGCAGGGGCAAATGAAGACCTGATATGAAAGACGCCTGGAAGGGATGAAAGATCACACAGCCAGAATCACACTGAATGATATATTAGCACATCTATTACCCAAAACTCATGAGAAGTCTAACATCTTACCAATTCCTCCCTCTCGATTGCAAATATCCTATAATTACAATCATTATTCCTCTGAAAAAAGTAAAGAAAATAGAGATTGTCACCTATTGCACAGCAATATTATCTTTCCACTGCTAATATTTGTCTGCAAAATCAGTTATTCTGCATGCATAATAGAAACTACATAAACTGAGTCAATTTTGCATATCATATACCAAAATCTTGCTTAAATTTTCTTGCATTATCTCCCTTCAAAAATTTTGACCAGTTTTTTTTTTCTCCCCAACACAAATGGCTTCATTCATCTCCAGTTGAAAACATCATAGGAAAGGAAAAGACATTTCACAAGAAGACAAGTCCTTTTATCATACCGATGGACACAGCACTGAAAACTATCATTTGCTAATAGACAACTGCCAAAGCTATTCTAGAAATCACATAGCTATGAAAGCAAACATTTATTTCAGACAAAGTGTTTTCTAAAAGCACAGGTGAACCCAGGTTGCTCTTTGTATTGTCTGGGTCCTCTGCAAGGCATAGCACTGTGACAAAATGACATGTCCTAAGATCTTTCTATTGAATTCTTCTATGGAATTAGGGAGAAAAATTCAGTCTGCAGTCCAGACGGTTTCCAGGAGGCATAAGGAAAATGTATCTCTGAGTTGGAACAAGCGTTGAGAGTCTGAATTTTCACTTAGGAAGCTCCTAAATGTAACAGTCAAGCAGGACACAAAAACAGCAGGGAATATAATTCAGAGGAAATTAAAGCTATTAAGTTTGAAGAGTTTAGATTTAAGTGACAACAATAAAAAAATAGTGCTAAGTCATAAAGGGAAAGAAGGCTTCCTTTTATTCATATCAAATGTTTCTAAGCCTACAGTTTCAAGGATTAAGGCAAAGGCAAGAGAATTTGATCTGTGATTTTGTATGAATCTGAACATATAAATACACGTTTAAGAACCACTTCATTGGAAAGACAGGAACTTTTTTTTCCGCCTGAGTAGATGCACAGATTCTTGCGTATTTTTTCAGAAATGCGGTATGTTTTTGAGATCCAATCACTGCACCTGACACGAGCATCACTAGTAGAACAGCTGTCCTGTGCAAACTAGTATTTTGCAAGAGCTTTTCTCCAGGAGCCGAGTAAGGCAGTGATCAAATCACTTATTTCAGAATGGATCCAGCCTGCAAACTTCTATGAAGTCTAGGGAACGAGGCATTTGGGTCAGGTATGTTTTTATGCGGATGCTGCATTTCAGCAGTGGCAACTGTGGGTCACACTTCCACTGGTGCAGATTTTTAGGAGCATGGTGTGCAGACTCATTTGTGGCTGGTGAAAACACACAGCTAATGGTGGTGGCTATGTTGAAAAATAGTGCTTTATAGCTCAGAATTTGCTCTATCAAAGACTGTTATTTTGCTCTTTGTCTTTGTTGTAGTTTTCATGAAAATGAACAGGAGACATTCTTTTTACAGCAACCCACATACATCTGACACCTCACCTTGAAAAGCAACATGTGAACCCTGTACAAATCTTCACAGCATATAAACAAGGCCTCACTCACCACTATACCTTCTTAGCATCTTACTCATGCTGCCATCCTGTGACAAAGAACAGTAAATGCAAGATGCAAGAACAAAGTTCTGCATAAGAGAGAAACAAAAGAATCAAGATACTTAAGAAATGTCAGGCTGGTTTTTTTTGTAAAGCTCAGAAGAAAGTCTTGCATCATGAAACTTCAAAACACAATGCTTTAAAGAGCTGTGTAATTACTTTTTCATTTTAACAGTGTAAAAACAACATTACAGAAATTGCCCCAAAACAAACAAAAAAAAAAATTAATACAAAACAGGTCAAGCTAATAAGAGCTTATTAGAGATCCAGTGTACTTTCTGTCTGCTGCAGCAATGTAACAGGTGACATTTACTCAAATTACCCTTGAATCAGAAAATAAAAATGCTGAAATAGCGCCCATCACACATGAAATGATGTAAGTTGGAACTGGGTTGTAAGGGAAATCTAAACATTAGTCTGACCTTTCCTAAAAAATAAATAAATAAGTAGTAATAAGTTCTATAAAGGTTGGAGTTGTAATTTTTTCACCACGTTGAAAAAGCACTGGGTTTGTGCATTTTCATCACTTGATAGCAACGTAGGTTACCTTCCATATGAGCACATCAGCTGTGATACTGAGACCAAATGACAGGGACAAAAGGGATAAGAGCATTAAACTGTGTATCAGGCTTGGTTTGTTTCCTACAAATTCCTCAGATTCTTCAGTGGTTGAAATAACATCACAGCTTACAGGGGAAAAAAATAAGATAAAACACAGGCAATGGTTCATCAGGGAACATGAGGACAAGCAGAACGGCAGGCATGCATCCATTCAACTGTGCACATCCTGTGCGGTGAGAAGTTCTCAGACTAGATTTGTGGACAGCCAGCTTGAAGATATGGCTGAGAATACCTTTGGACCACTTTCCCCCACCTGGCAGCTCTGAGTACAGTATGGCTCAGTGTCTTCGTGCACTGCCCAGGATTTTTGAACTGGCAGGGTGCAGGCAGGCTGCTTTCCAATGCAGGCACACAAATGGAAAAGTGAACAGATCGCAAGCCATGCTGCTCTCACAGCCACTCTTCGAGCTGCCTGTTATAAGGCTGTCACTGAGCTTATACCTTATTCAAGAAGAAAGACAAGGCTGTTAAGCTAGTGGAGTCAAGGCAGGTTGAAAAAGGCTGTAGGTATTTTGACTTGCAGTGAAGGTGGAAACTGCCAAATTCCAGAGCCACTAGCAAGGACTAAAAAGAAGAGGGGAAAAAAAAGAAAAAGCACAGATCACAGAAGTAAAATGCTCAAGAAACTGCAGAACTGAGGGGGTTATTTTTGAAAATAGGACAAGATGGGTTACCTAGAAAGCCTGCCTTCTACATGGCACTGGCTAAGAAAAACATTCTGAAAGATGGAAGAGGATGCTTGAAAATTTGCAGTCCCTTCATTGGAGACAGGTAAGTTAGCTGAATGAAAAAAACAGATTAATAAAGTATTAGAAAAGGTAAATTGTAAAGTGCTCATAAATATCTGTTGCATGTTCACAAGTGCGGTTTGTAACTATCACTGCTTACTACTCTACTGAGGTGGAAAAGAACTCAGCACACGAAGAACAGCAAAATCTGAAAGCAGGAATTTTTTTAGCAGCTTACCCAGAAAGGAGGAGGGTTAAATTTTTTTGCCATTGTTTTTATTCCAGGTACATGAGCGTAAAATTGATGGCATTTAATTAAAAATCTGCTCACAGACCAAGCATGGACTAGACTGAGCCAGACACCAAGGACTCACTGCGGGGACTGTCAGTCTTACCAGTCAGTACAACTAAGATTCCCAGTGTGACTTAATGCTTTCTGGCACAGTCACACTTTACCTCCTAGTATTAGCAGCTTATTAACAGACAACTCTTTACAAGAGGAAAAAAGAACCATGGCAAGGCAGATACCTACTGCTATGGAAAGTTCTCCACTTCCCCCACTATGTTGCCAAAGCCTCAAACAAAATCCAGTACTTTTTCTTTCAGGTACCAGTGTAAAGGTTGCTGCTGATGGATAACACTGAAATGGATGAGAGTTCTATGGAGAAAAAAAAAAAGCGTGATTTTGTTTCAACAGCAACAGATCTGTACATTTCTTAAACAATATGTTAGTAAAGCATTTTGCAATCATTTGCTTTCTCTGAAACTTGCATTTTTTGTTGGTTTTCATCTATCCAGAACAAAAATTTTGGAAAGCTGTAAGTATTGTGTTTTTTTTTAACCTATTCTTTGTGCTGTCATGTCTCTTCAAGATATTTTGGTAATGAAATCAAACTTTAAAAGAGGCCTCATCTTGCAGAAGCGTGAGCAATGTAAAAGTGAGATTGAAATAAACAAAAAATCCAGAAAGAAGAGATTGTGCTACGAGTTTACTGAGCATGAATAAAGTGAACTAAGTAAGGGTCAAAAAGCAACCTGCAAATAGGTCAACTTCAAGAGCAAAGAACTCAGAGTGAAGAATGTAAAGTGTCCAAAGGTTTCATTTGATCCAAAAAAGGCCAAAAGACACATTATAGCTTCCAGGTACTCTAGCATGAGACAGCCTTTTCTTCCTAGGCTAGACTCCAAGCCTGCATGGAAATGTGACAGCAGCAGACTAACTCTCAGTGTCTCAAAACTGGTGCAGAGGAAAGATGAAGAAATGAAAACCCACACGGCAGTCTTTAAAATTTGCCATCTACATGTAGGACAGATAACTGGCAGAATATATCAGGAACATATAATTAGTCACTAATAATCAGCCTTTGATTAAATTGATTAAAGTTGTAATCAAATAAAATTGCTTCCTTTGAGCACATATGTAAATTCAGATTCAACAGTGTTTGGGGCAAAAACTAAATTGAGAAGCATCACAAGTAGAGTTATGGAGAACTGCACCTGGCTACGCCTCCATTCTTACAACCTGAGAAGTCCTTCCCTCTGGGGTCAGCTACACATCAAATCTCAGCAAGGTAGTAATTCCTCAAATCTGATTTACTTGTGAGTTTTCTTTTTCAGTTTGACTTTTTGTTTGAACCATGTACCAGAAAAATGAGAAGACTACCTGCCTATACTCTGCCAAATTGCACTACTGAGAAGGGGCAGTATTTTCAGTTCGCTCCAAAACATGCCATACAGTTGCAGCTCCAGGCCAGGCAATTCCTTACAACAGAAGCTAAGCACTAAGACATTTCTTGTAGTACAAGGTGCTTGACGTTCTTGGTCTAAATATCTAATCACTATTATTTTCAGTTGCTTAAGAAACCTTTTCACAAAAAAAAAATGAAACAGAAACGTTAGTATTAATTTTAAACGTTACTTTCTATTTAAAATAATACATATTAAAAGAAATTAACCTTATCTCCCAAATGGAGCATCTTGAATGATGCTAAAAAATAGACAGCGTACTAAATAAAGGATTCAAAAGCTTTCTTTTAAGAGAAAGTCAGAATACCTGTACTGTCGATTAAAAGAAACTACAAAAGAATTCAATCTATTTGAATACCTTGAATGCTTACCACATGACAGCTAGTTTTGCTGGAAAACTTTATAAAATTTAAATGTCAAGAAACAAAAAGAAAAGTTTTCCTGATGTATGGAAAGCAATTTCTTAGAAGAGCTTAACTCAATAATGGTCTGTAATTTTTTTTTATTTTAAAAAGAATATAACACCATTTTGGTAAGGGAATTAATAGCAATTTTTTTTTAATATGCAAAGGAATTTTTTGAAAGATCAAAGGAACTTAAAATAAAAGCAAATCAATCAATCAATTCTGCTCTTTGAAGGTCAGACTACAATAGACTTGGCTCCTCTTGCATAATGGCCCACATATCCAATTTCACCTACTGCCTTTTTTTCCCTGCTACTTCTACATTTTATAATAGACTAATTATACAATAGACATTAATTTGTAGTTTAGTGCAACAGAACAATTCTTTCTTCATGCTTTCTCTACAGTTCAGGAAGGCCAGAATAAGGGACATACTTTCATGTCTGTATGAATTTCACCTACACAGCAACACCTTCCTTGGGTGTTTTTATCCCTTTACAGGTACAGAAATCTTTGCATTTCTGATGGAAGGGTGGGGAAAGCTCTACAGGCTTTTTTTCTGTGGTTATTTTTTGTTCTGTAATACTTTGGCTATCTAGGTTACAAAAGCAAGTGTATCCTGTAATCCTTATCCAAAGCTGGAATCATTTCATGGTTCAGAAATTTGGCAACAAGTGACAAGAGACAGTGAATGAATCATGCTGGAGAACTGGGCTGCAGTCTCTCTGATAATAGAGTTGTAGGCACAAAAGAAAGAACAAAGTTTGGATAACGCCTTCACAACTGTGCAGTAGATGCAGAGAGCTATTTTTACACAAACTGAACTGGACTGTCTCACAGATGCTACTACTACTACACAGGATGTCTAAAGAACAAAAGCCATTTGCTCAAGCTTACCCAACAGTTCCAGTGACACATTAACAGAACCTGGATCTGACAAATGCAATCAAGAAATCAATCAAGAAATTTAACAGGCTACTACTAAGAAGCTGGTAGTGAGAGAAAGGGGAAAGAAAAAGAAAAAAAAAAAAAAAAGGAAAAAAAAAAAAAGCCCTTGATAAATTTGGGGAACATTTTATCTGTTGAGAATATCTTTCAAAATATTTTCAGAATCTTCCTTTTTATTCATGCTTCTCCTTCTCATCCCACCCTCCCACATCACCCCATATCCTGAGCAATTCTTCTAGCTTTAGAAAGCTTACAGAGCAATAAATAGTAAAACATGAAAATACAACTCTCATTTCTTTTATCTGGAAATATCAGCGGCATATCAAACATTGTACAATTAATTTAGAGTGGCAGTGTGCAAGAGATCACTATGAACAAATGGAGAATCATTTACATTTCCAAAAGGAGACGGTATTCTACAACTAAGAAGTTGCAGACTAACTCTAGTCAAAAGCAACAGGCACGGGAGAGGCAAAAGATGACTTCTAGAGATACAGAGATCCAAGAACATTAAGATTAGATACTGTATTTCTTAAAATATAACTACTGAAACATATTCAAGAACTGAGACTGTTCCGGTAAAACAAGACTTATTAATAAATCTTTAAAATACATGACATACAAATGCATGCATGCACAGAAATTAAAACACAAGAGTAAACGTAAAAATGGAATTCAGTAGAGTTGCAGTCTAAAAAAATTACTTATTACAATATCAGAATTCTGAAGTGGGGACAGTGGATGGAGAAGGAAATGAAAAAATATCAGAAAGAAGAAAAGAATGAGCACAAACTAGAATTTGTGTTATATATCAAGCCACTCCTTAATAAAAAGGAAAAACACAATTTCTCATACATGTCGTAAGGAAGGAGAAGAGCTGGGGCCACAAAGTGATTTCATGCTCCTTTGGATGGAAATAAAGAGTAGAGAACCCTAATACTGAAATCACTAGGTGACAATTTTATTTTACTGTTCACCTACAAGAAATGTGCTTCTATTACAGTTACTCTTCTCTTTAGACAAGTAAGCAAGGAAAGATAAGCAATCTTTGAATTCTAACTTCCTATCCACTGAGAAGTAAAAGCTGGAGAAGAATGCACACTTTTGCAGTTAAAGAAAATTACATCTTGAGTTAATATGAAACCATCAAGGAGATTTATAATTACTCCTCATTATTAAAACTACAGCATTTTCCAGCCTGAAGAACATTGTACCCTCAAACAGTCTGCATCTCTTCTCCAACAGAATACAGTCTCATTACAGATAGCTGTCTAATTACCATGTGTGACTATTGTAAATATAAAAGAAATCATTTTGGGATTTATACAATAGTCAGCACTCTAAGAACTGTTTTCAAAGCTTGCTAGAAACATGCAATTGTAATAGATACAGACCTACCAGACTGCACCATACCTAGCTGCCAGTGCAGCAGAAATTCCTTTCCTCAGTTCCCTACCCTATGGCAACAGTCATGACAGCACACAATGGTCAATGCAGTATCATCTTTTTTTCTTTACAATGTTTGTGCTACTCAATACTTTATGCCAGTACCTTTCATTAAAAGAATGCATGCTTTTACCAAAAATGGCCTTATTTGAGGTGCAAAGCTACTGCAGAAGTGCCACTCACAGGAACAAATATCTGCCTTTTTCTCAATTACTCCTGAACTAATGTGAATTTAAATTTTCTGATAATTAGTTTATTTTTAAATTAAATTGAAATAACAGCATTAAGTTTGTATTCATTTTGTTTTCATTCAAGTTTTAAAGTCAGTTTTTGACTGGACTACTACTATATGGAATGGCTCAGAAAATAGACCTGTTTAGTCAATCAATGAATCATTCAATCAATACAAATTAGAAAGTGTCTTAATATCTTTATGAAGTAAATTTTATATAAAGTTGCCATCCAAATATTAGATTTTTAAAAAGAAAAACATTAAAACATGCTACAGAAAACAATGTAGAAAATTCTGCATACCAAGTGCGATGGATATATCAGAACTGATGTGCACATGGTCAGTCAATGGGTCAGAAGTAAAGCCAGGACCACGGGAGTTCTTTTTTTTGGAGATTTCCAAAGCAGAACTGATATTATTCAACTCCATTTAACAACTGCATCAGCTAGCCATCAAACATATCAACGTTCATGTTAGTAACTAAAATATAAAAATATTACCTCTGCCAAATTAAAGAGCTAAATGACACTATTGGAAATAGTGCTATTAAATGAGTAAAGTTCATGCAATGGGAACCACGGTACGACCTGCCTGGATTTCTTGTTCTACTGCTCACAACAGGAAGCCATAGGATTTTATTAGACTACCAAGAGGAAAACATCTGATAGTCACTGAAGATATGTGTGAAGAACAGGAATTTTTGCACCTCTCAATATCAGTTTTACTGAAAATTTTTGTGAAAAATTGAGTTTGCAGCTGCTTTTATCTGAGAATCTATATTCAGAATAATTACAGTTTTCAGTTACATGATTCCTGCATGCTCATAATCCAAGATAGAGCACAATCATGGAAGTATGGCCATAGATCATTCTACAGAGTAACATTTGAATTATTCCAACACATACACTGGGACCTCTAACGACATTTTTCTACAGCTCTCATTCACGTGAAACTCCCCAGACATCTTATAATACTGAGAAAATTCTATTCAGCAAACATATATTTATATTAATAACATGCTTAAGGTGGACTGGATAGGATTAGTGCCAAATTTTGTACACACTGGAACTCTTATTACACTGCAGTGTACAGATTATAACTTCAGCAGATAAGATTCTAAGTCAAGCATTTAAAAAAAAAATTGAAAACATTCAAATTTTAAGCATCTGGGAAGCTAAGTTAAAGAAAAGGTAAATCTAACTCTTTACTCAGCAGCATTCAGTTTAACTTCAGATGCCTTTCCTAAATTAGCACATAATTTCCACTTCCAGTTTTTACAAAAGTTTTAAAATTGCATGGCATTCATCTATTTGAAAAAATAACAATTTTTTACTATGGCTTAAATGTTTTTAATACGAAAATTGCTTAATATGAAAATTGTTCATTTAACATTTTCATGAAAAATAACCAATAACCACCATAATAAAGAGATTAACTGAATTTCACACAAATGTATTTTCCAGTTGCATTGAAGAGAAAAATACTTTTCTGCTCCTTTGCCCCTCAAATGCATTCTGTTTTTGTTTATGTGCTCCTGTTGCCACCTTTCGTTGTTTTACATAGACTGCTTTAGCTCCTTGACAGTGAGTACTCCCTGCAATTTGTCCTACCAGAACAGTGCTGTAAACCCTCCTACTTGTGCTACAACAAAAAACTTCCATTTAATTTTGGAAGGAGTCTCATCTCTTCTTCCTCAACATGCCATCTAGGGTACAACTAAGTGTACAGATACTAAAAATCAACAGCAGAAGTAAAAAAAAAAAGTGTATTTGGGCATTCTGTAGTTATTTATGGCCACAAGGACACACATATTTTGAGTAGTGAAAGCAGTTTTATTTAAAGTCTTTTGTCATATTAACATTTTGTAGTTCTCAGAGCTGACCAATTCCATACACTCAGCCTTACCTCTGCAGTGCTCTTTTTACCACATAAATTTCCCCATACAAAAAGCACTTTGCTCCCAATCCAAGGACCTTTAACATTTCGAAATTTGAGGCAAAGGACACTATTGCCAGGTCTATTTAATTCACCAAAGATTGCACTGGGTCAGGGGCAGTGATCTGTGGAAAACCTTGCTCTCAGTTCTAGTTTTCAATAGAAGGCCTACGGCATTCTGGAAAAAAACTACATCACTACTACAAGTCCTGAACTTCGTACGTATGATATTGTGGGTGTATTTTAACGCCATGCTTGATCACTTCACTGCCTGAACAGACCATCAAGGGAGTTATCATAGACCTAGGATAAAAAGACATACAGATGAAATCTCAGCCTCTACTTTGATTTTAACAGGAAATTTAAAGCTTAGGTGGCCAAAAGAAATCCTCGTGTGTTTTTTATTTTTCACTCAGTATTTTGCACGATAAGTTCCAGAGGAACGTCAGATCTCGTCTCTACTTGTACTGTGAAATCATGTTGCAGTTTGTAATGATAGGGGGACATCCGAAACGTGGAGTACTCAGACTTCTTGTACAGAGCCATCTATAATATCATCTCTCTGTTGTACTTCACTGAAGAAACTGCAGAAGATATTGTAAAAAGCACAATGTGCGTAGGGGGTAATAAATCTGTTGGATGCAGATAGTCAATGGCTGCAAGTCATAACATAAAGCTTTACTCTTAGCCTCCTACAGTTTTCATTATCAGTGAAAATTTCTATTAATGTAATATGATAGCATCATGTACAAACAGCTCAGCAGTCAGATTTGGCACAGCTGTCATAAAATGATAGTCATTTTGCTTCAAGGTAAAGCTGTAAAGCTGAAGTTTGAATATTCCTGCTTTTCATCTTTGAAGCTTTGTCACTTTAGAAGATAATTATCTGGTTTTGTGACCAACGATGTGTTCCCAACACATCAAACTTTAATATCCGTAGTACATAAACCTTTTTCTTATGTCTTGAAAATTAGCAGCTTAGCTTGATAAACTCTTGGGAGTTTACTGAATAAACAAGTGTTCAAATGCAACCTAGAGGAACAATAGAAAGTGTATGTGCTGTTGTCTGACCAAATTTGTTTACAATACCTTCCAAATAACATTGTCAGTATCTTATATTTAGCAGGCTGGAAATACAATGACTGCATAGTTCAACTCCTACTTTTTAGGAAAGCAAGTCAAATTCTTGTTCATGCACTAGCATGAAGAAGCTCCTTGCAGCTACAGCAGAATAACCTGAAGTGAAAACATACGAGGTATTAAACCTTCTACCAGATGACAAATGATTTCTGTGCGACACCAAGTTCATTTAAGGTACTCTGGTTGATAAACATAGCAAAACAAAACGTCTGGAGCGAGGTAACTAGGAGCTGGAATTTGGTTTAGCCAAGGAAGTCTAAGGAGTGCTTCCCTTACAAGGGAAGTACTCGTGTTACCATGACAAATTAAAAAAAAAAAAGCCTTCCAGTTCTTGCAATCAAGTTAGTTGAGACTAGTCTCAAAGCTTCATAACCACGAGAAGCGTTACATGCTTTACCATGAGGAGTATCTGTGGAAGAAAGTCCACCTGAATATTAGACAGAAGAGAGTTTAATTTGTGAACTAGTAATATTAATGCAAGTATTTTGAAAGAATGATTTTGAAAAGAAAATGGTGAAATCTGTTGAAACACCTAAAAGATTGTACAATATGGTTTATGACTGGGGCCTAATAGAAGCCTGCCCTGACAACTAGGAGTTGGGAGAAACAAATATCAAATGAAATAGAATTGAAATCCTAACTGATAGAATTGAGAATTCCCTTGTAAGTCTACTAAAAAAGTAAACTTCAGAAAAACACTTATTTTTTGCTATGTAGAGAGATTTAATTCAAGAGTCAAATTTTTGGGTTGCTGAAATTCAGATCCAATAGAGAAGAGAATGGTGGCAATACAAGTTCCCTTCACTAAATCAAATTTATATCCAAACACACATAGGCAATGGCTATTCAACAATCAAAAAAACTTTTACAAAAATTTCAATCACTAAGTTTTCCATTTGTTTACTGTAGTTGACAATTTTTCAGCTAAGTTTCATAGCACTTCTTGTGATTTTTATTAGGTCTTACATTTTGTGGGTATTTCACAATAAGGAAGGCAATAGTACAATATACCATAGATAATGTAAAGCATATACATCTTCCAGACTGACAATATAAGAGGAAAAGGTATAAGAGAGAATAACAAGTACATTTCAAATTGAATTTATTTGGCCTTTGAATAAAACATGGGCAACCGCTTTTGCAACAAGCCAGTGACATCTTAGTAGAGTTGCTTAAAACTGCTTGCGTAGATGTTTCTATTAATGTTGAAGGATACAGAATCACGTAACCAGCCTGACTTCCGTCTACAACAAAAAGAACATACCTATCAACAAGCAAAGAGCTGTACATGTTATTTACCTTATTCCAGAATGCCTTTTGATGTCTCCCATAGCATCACAGTATTCAAATTATGGCAACTATGGTCTGTGTAGGACTACTAGATGGATGGAAAAACTAATCAGGCTCAAAAGGCAATGCTCATTGACAGTGATCCCAAAGCCTATTTGCAAGGAGAGCTCCTCAAGCGTGCATACTGTGGAATGCTGGTTTTAACATATTTATTAATGACCTTTATAATGAAGATGGATAAGATCCATCAAGATTGTGCATAACAGTTTAGGGCAGCTCTTCAAGGTAGGGAGTGGGTAGTAAGGAGCTGTAGTGAGGAGAACTCATAACACAACAGGAGAGACAGGCAGCAGGAATTCAAGTGAGAGGTTCCAACTTAAGCAAATAATTTTCCATCCTAAGAGTGAAAATTTGGAGTAAGAGGTTTTAACATCTCTATCCTTGAAGATTCTGGACATCGTACTCAAAGCCCCAAGAAATCTGCCCTCAAGCCAGCACTGGCCCTACTTTAAGCAGAAAGTTGTGTTAAATGACCTTCTAAACCATTCTTCCACAACTAATTATTCCATGATCCCATAAATTATTAAAAGTTCCATCGTGGAAGAGAGGAAGATAGCTCTCACACCTAGAAGTGAAAGATAAAGGAGTTCTTTGGTTTGGGGTTTTGCTGAATTTTTTTTTTTTTTTTTTTTTTTCAAAACCAGTTTTGCAGAGTCATGAAGCCCCAAGAACTAAATTCAGTATCAACGTATTCAGAGGAATATTAATCAGTGATCTACTCAGTGTTCAAATTTGAGAAGTATCAATGCAAACTGCCACCTGCACAAAATTCAGGAAAGTCTGTCAGTTCCACATTTTGAGTACCCCAAAGGAAAATATTCTGAGGTTATTAGAAGCTCAAAGATATTTTCAGTGCTCTCCTATGAACCAGAAACAAAGTCTAGATAAAAAAAATTTGCTATCGATCACACCCAAGCATTCAGGTCAGCATCTGTCATGCTTCAGTTAAAACACTTAATTATATACACATACTTATCGTACTATATCCCCAATTTACAAACTAGATTAGGTCACCATGTTTTGTTTTTTAATGGGCTCAAGGAGAGTTTCTGTATACATCTCTCTCATTTTTAATTTGGGTGCTCTAAGACCTCTATCTAGATTTTTCTCTATTTTAGTTGCTATCCTTGGTAAATCCAAGCCTAGATTGTTGCAGAAACCTGTGATTCGTAGCTACAGCTAAGATCTAGTTGAAGAGTGCAATAAGCCAACCCTCATGTAAGAGAGTATTATGCTGGTCTGTGCTCTGGATTCTACTACTCATTTCCAGCTTAAATTTGGTACACTGATTCTAACATTTGTGAAGTCCTGTGTGAGCAAGTCTTTGTCTCTCCTGACTAATCTCTTCATGCATTATAATATCATCCTTTGAAACAAGGTGCTAGTCATGGGCTGTAAGATATGGAAGTGCATTTGTAAAGTTCTAAGAGTTCTGTGTCAGATCCTGTCCATAAGGAATGGAAAGGGGTGACTAGATTCACAAATACCTCAAGTTAGATTAAGGTAAAAATATATATATACATATACACACATACAGAAGTCCACACATAATTATCAATTTTAATGAGCATCTAGATACTGGCACATAAATACCCTTGAAATATTTGCACTCTAATACTTAGAATCTAACTTAAACTTTGTGGCTAAACAACATAACTCTAAGGGAGCTGAAATAAGCCTTGCAACTTTACAACTAAACTGAATGAGACAAACGGGTTTTAAGAAGCCAAAATAGGTTCTGCAATTACTTGATAATTTTATGAGAAAAAATGAGCAAAAAGAAAACTGAGAAAAATGGAGAAAGAATGAGAGTCAGAAAAATGGACAAGAAAAACATTGATCACTGGTCTATTTAGAAGGCCTGTTTGAAGAGTTCTAGCGTCAGCCTATGGCACTGGAGAAGGGCTGTGGGGTAAGCACACTTGTCCAGATGTCATAGTCTCAAACCAGTAGACAGTAATGACAACCACCAAAAATACAAAGATGAAGAAGATAACAATCTCCCAGGGTCTCCCTCAGGCATCCCCTTATGCCTGCTAAGTTTGCAGGTACACCATGCCAAGGTCATGAGCAACCAAGCTCACAGTAACAAGTTTGGCAAAGGTAAGTTTATAGCCAAAACTTTCTTGTAAGAAGCAGGACTATCTTTTTGAGAGGGCAGGATATGATACTTAATCATACTTCCTGATATCAGCCTTCAACTGGCTGTCATGGCAATAGCCTTGCACTGCAAGCATTTGAGATATGCCAAGCACAACCCAGAAAGTCTGACAGTGCTTTCTGTTGGTCCCTTTACAATCTGAAGGCAGGATATTTTAGGAAAGCATCTGTCCCTGGAATTTATCACTCCTAGAAAGGTACCCAAGACCCTTCTCAAATTCTAAGTGTTATTTTAAAAAAAAAGCTTTATTGCACATATTTGTTTTTCAACTGCAAAGACTGTAATGATTTTGTCATTCACAAAATAAGTACTTAATCTTTGGGAAGATGCTCAATAGTGTCACAAGAACGTCCACAGTTGGGAAAAAAGTTTTATACGTAGAAAAAGCAGGATGGGAATTTCATGAGAATAGTATATGAAGGTATTTCATGAAGACCTCTTATTGAAGTGTCTACATCAACCTAAAAAAAAAAAAAAAAAAAAATACTGTCTATGCCACCAATATATAATTTGTATTGTACATGTAACCATTTATTATCAGCAACAAAAAATTGTACCCTACAGAACAGTAATGACATTTGAAAGTATAGAGTATTGATTAGCAGTTGCTCAAAAGTGAATCACCATCAGAATGCAGCTTCCACTCGTGGCAGTTTACCTTCTCTGTGAAAACAATCTGCATGGAGACCAGCACTTTTCACCTTGAAATGCAAGCACTTTCTGAGGCAGGATGAGAAAACAACCAACCTTAAAAGCATTAAGTACAGAAATTAGCATTCATCTCTTTTCAAGATCTGATGCTTTCCAGTTGTATTGCCTGCTCAATTTCTACATTAAAAAAACATGATTGAAAGTGGAAGGTACTTATCATACTTACAGAAGTCATCTCCTATTTGTGTTATACATCAGCAATAGAAAATATTTACTTCTAATAATACAAGAGGATCATGCTGTACTTGCAAAACTTGGAAAGACAAAAAAATTCTACAAAACACAGAGTACTGGTAGGAGAAGAGCACAAATTCAACACAGCTTTAAGCAGGGCTTTGCATTTTTTTAGAAAAAGAAATATTAAAAATGATGATTGATAATTCATGTACTTGAAAGCATACTAAGAAATTCATTCTCCTGAAAAAAAATTCGAACAAGAGATGAGAGTAAGTACACACAAGATGCTGTTCCAACTTAAAGGCAAAACAAAATTACCCAATGCTTTCAGAAAAGGCAGGACTTCATCACAAGAAAGAAGGAAAACTGCAGTTAACTTATTGAGAAAAGGAAACCATGTTATTGAAAGTTAGATTGTACTATCATGTTTTTCTCTCCAGATCAATATACTAACTGAAAATCGGGATTGGACCCAGCAGGTTTCCCCACACACTACCACATTTTTTCCTCTTGAAAAAGAAGAAAAAAATAAGATATCTATGCAAAATAATTTATCTCTATATCCTCACATAATAATACTAAGTGCGTAGCAAAAACACTAACGTACTCAGCAACTAGTTTGACATAGGGAACAACTCCATTATTTACATGGCCTGGAAAAATTGAAAAGGAAAAGGGTTTAAGACCTGCAAGCTGCAGAATAGCATTGTGTTAACCATCAGAATTTAAGTGTTTTAAGACGCAAGTTTCTTTTCTCATTTAATGCTTGATTTTAATTCAGGGATAAGAGACATTTTGCATAATCCAAAGTTCAGAAGTATGAAGCTTAATATGATTTGCCTGGCTAGATTTTGTTGTTTTGGTTTGTTTAAAATCATAGACATCTTACAGGTTTGTTGTGGGTTTTGGTGATGGGTTTGTTTATATCATTTATATGAATATACATACACACACATATATATATATATTAGGTGATTTTTCTTCTATCACTTTTTGGCAGGATTAAAATTAATAGTTCAGCTGGCAAAAGTTAAATTAATAATCAAAAAGGCAGTCCATATCTGCAGCTTGAAATGCACATCCCAATTCTATTGACCCTTCCTTCAAAGAAGGCAGCAGTAATTGAAGAGTCTTGAGAAAAAAAAAAAAAAAAAAAAAAAAAACCAGCCTAAAAAGACCAGAAAAAACATCAGGCTGAATAAAAGCAATTAATGTCAAGATGATGGTACTAAACTTCTGTGAGAATTTAAGTCACTATTATACATATTAAAACTAAAGATAACTGTACCACATGAATCAGATACGCCAGCTGAATGCAAACTGATCTAAATCACCCTGTTCTATTAGCTTTGTACTGACATTTTCATGGTTGTAAGAAACAAGATACAGCACTAGGTGGTAAGTCAAAATGTAATTTTGAACCTTTATAAATAGGGATTCTGTACTGATGGAAAGAGTTGCTTGGAGAAACTACAATGGATTTGAGAACTCTTCATACAATGAAGATAATGTTGAAATGAGTGGGCATGTGCAGACAAACTGCTTGAAATTAGGGCTGTAAGTGCTTACATAACACTGAAGACTCCGTTAAGCAACTTACATAAGGAAATTCTGTGAGGGCTTTAAAAAGCAAGAGGTTTCAGCAAGAAACCTTAATGGTAGAACTCTCAAAAAAAAAGTTCATATTCAATTATTAAGTGTTCCTATAGTAGTAATAAATTACTATTTACCGTTCAAGACCAAATCAAGAATTTCTCAGAGTATGCATGGTTTTCTCCAAGAGAAATCTAAAAGCACAAACCACCTCACATAGAAATAATTGGACTTATTTGATATTAGAGATTTACTGCGCAAATGACAATTATTTTTAACATTAACTGAAGGCAAATTACCTCCACTTCCTACTTGCATTTTACTGCTACTATTACTTTGCAATAGCATATAGAACTGAACACACATCATTATCATGAACACTGTATCGTGAACAATAGCATTCCCTAAGCATAGGATTTTGGAGGAATAATCATAGAGTGAAATGAATCCATTCCTGGGACCTAACCCTTGCTTTCATCCTATACTTAAAAAGCCTGGCTTTGCCACCAGGCTGTGCTAACATTCAAACTAAAAAATGATCAGTGTTTAAAAAAAAAGTTTGAAGATGCGTCAGGATTCAAATAAAGCAGATGCCTTTTCCAAGTACGAGGAGAAAAAATTCTGTCATACTGTGCTACATGTAACCTAAGAAACAATTAAAATTTGAATAGATTTTAGGCCCCAGAAGTATTTTCTAGCCAGGTGAAGAGCATGCATCAAATAGCTTCATTTATGTTGCCAAATCTACATGACAACTGTAAAACCTCCATAAACCAGCTAATTTACGAATAATATTGTCCTATTTTCTTATGCTTGGTGTTTTGAACACAGAATGGCCTTCCTTCACTCTGAAAGTAATAGAGCATTAAAATAAAACATTTAAAAGTGTTAATTTGCTTAAAAATCTCATCTTCATTTCTAAAATATTTACTGAGCTATTATTATTATTTTCTGAACTATTTACAGTCCCTGTATTTTATCTAAAGCCAATTGCAGGAAAAGTCGTATATCCCACACAGTGTTAGAAGGCGTAACGACATACTCAGAGAAGATTATTACAACAGAATGAAATTATAAAAACACTCAGTTGAGATAAACAACGTTGCTTTTTTAAAAAAAGTGATGAAAATATTCTTACACATTTCAAAACTCAATAGGACTGCAATGCTGGTTACTCATTTTCTGTTCACAGCGCGATACTCAGGATTTGCAATACCTGTATCGATACTCAGAGTTACAATCTGACCATTTTTTTAACTGAGGATCTCACATAATTTCATTTTCTCAATGAAAACTCAAGACGGGTCTCATGAATTTTAGTGAGTAAAGCATTTGCATAAAAGATTGTGTCAATAGGACCTCGGTTTATCACACGTTCCTTTGAAAGTAGCACACATCATCTATGCTAACAAAGTGAACCAAATAGTCTTTACATTAATTTTTCATTTATCAAGCTTTTATTAAACTAAATGGCACTGCAAAGCAGTTGATAATTAATAAATCCATACTGCCCAATACGTAATTATACACATTTTTATATCTTCATTCACTAATGATGCTTAATTCATGATCAAAAAGTATTGATTCATCCACTTAACATTAGAAGTCATTCTGCCTCTACAAGTGGAATCTTGCCTTTAAGAAGACATTAATTCTGATCACTCAGCACACAGTAAACACCGAATGGATTCTTCATGTCTGGCTAGTGGCAGAGGAAGAAAAAAAACAACAAACAACCATGCTTGGATTTACAGCACTAATGTGCTATCACTGTGGTGAATTGTTATGACAACTTCTGCCATTGACTTCACATGATGAAAATGCTTGTGAATCTTCAAGTTTGATATGCTTTTATTCATAGAAGCTTACAAAATAAATATGTTTCACAACAATACAAAAAGATTCATGCTAAAATCGTCTGTCATCCAGACTCATCTGACATGGCCAACACTAAGAAATGGCAAGTTTAAAAGGACAGGCAAATGGAATTTTTCAATGAAACTGAAAGGTACCAGAGTTTTCCTCAAACTATTATGATCAGAAGGCAAGAAAAGAGGGGAAAAAAAAAAAGAGTAGAGAATGCAATAGAAGAACAAATGAACTCAAAACACCCTCAAATCTGCATTCCATCTTTCTCCTTTAATTCTGTGATGAAATACCATAACAAATGCAGGAAACAAAAACAAAATAACGTGGAATAAATGTATACTGTCTACCTTTAAAAACAGGAATAGGGTTTTGTTAGTGAAACAGAAAGAATGCTGATGAAAACGTAAAGTGAATAGCTTCCTATTGCCTACAATTATAATAACCTATAGGAAGGAATGAGGATACTACAAAGGGAAAAGCACATCACAGAAATGATTAACCATATATTCTATATCTACAATGTATCTACTACGAGGAATAGAAGCATGATCTTATACTTAGTGTTTGTGGATTTTAGCACCATTGTCAAACACAGCATATTCCATATTTTCCTAATAGACAAAAATGTTTTAAGTCATTTTAGTTCAAAAATGGCTGCACATGGAGCTGTTCCAAAGTTAAATAAATGTAGTTGCTTGTTAAGGGCCGAAAAAAAAATTTAAGCCTTTTAACAATACCTGATCAGATACTAACTGAAAGGTCCATCTGCATTATGAACTTAAAGAGTTTATACAGATACAAGACTACACCAAGATTTTAAAGAACACGAGCTAAAAATACAATAAATATTAAATGTCCTCATTTTTAGATTAAAAGTTCTCCTCAACAGAAGCTATTTAATGGCCTTGAAACGTATTGAAAGACCTCAACTATTCATGTTCTTAATAGCTCTGTATTGCAGCATAGTTAAGGACAGGTTTCACAATCCTGGGTACATAACAATGAAAAGGCATAATACTGAGGATCTCCCATGCCTTTAAGTATTAAGTTAGTTGCTTCATTTTCTGCAGACAGTATAAGCTGTTTATTTGAACTGCTACCTTTTCTGTCCATTACATAATCTCACAAGTATACAAGCCTTTCAAAATAAGTGCTACAAGCTGAAGCTCTTCCTTCATAGGCAAACAAAAACAAACAAGTGTTATTCAAAACCAGAAATCACCTCTAAAACAAGCAGGAATTTAACCTATGGGTTGAATGACTGGTTTCTGTAGTCAGAGAGCATCTCAACATTTTTCCATTTCCACACCACATTTTAAGGATCACAATAAATGCCAGAAAATCACAATCTTAAAAACTTCAACATATTTCCCTCAGTCTTTGACAATGCCTTCTTCAGCAATTGCTATAAAAATGAGCGGCCTACAATATAGAACTTTATTATTGGCTGCACGTTTAAATTAGTCTAGATGCAGTCTTTGATATATGCCTAATACTCAAATCCGCTTTCTCATCCCTTTCTGCCCAAATTATGTAGACTTATGCCAATTTCTCAAGTTTTCGCAATACTTCACTAGCTTATTACCCAGCTGTGCAGCTGAGCAAGAAGATAACCACATTCATTCCTTTTATCTGTAATGATGTAATACATCCCAGCACTGGGTTGAGATGATTGGGGAATAATGGGATTGTAAAAACTGCGGAGATGACAAACAACAGTGCAGCCTTCTTCTCCCAATACATAGTCAATTGCATACATACAGCATAGGGTAAAAATAATAAAATATGCCCTAATTCTGCTCTTTGAATGAAGTTAATGTTTTTCATAAGCAGCAGCTGTTTCTACACAGAAACACGATCATCACAATGCAGCAACCAGACAAAACACCTGCAATCTAGACTATAAGTAAAAAAAACCACATCAGAGTTTACTTTCAAATGAAAGCAAAAAAACCCACACCTCTCAAAACCAACTCATTTTAATCAAGGAGTCTCCAAACAGTGCAGTGCAATGCAAAGAGTCATCAGGGACCAGTATGCAATACAAAAATAGATCTTAGACCAAAGGATGCACTGTTCTGCTTTTCTATTTAAAAAATTAAATCTGCCTCCATCTTCCCTTTTACAACCTTCTTTATTACAAGCAAAAAGATCCTTACCTTCTGCAGGAGCTGGGAACCCGAGTACTTGGCAGCAATAGATTTGATCTCCCCACCAAACGCTGAGGCCCAGAGCTTCACACTGTGAAGGAGAAAAAAAAAGAGGCAGGAAGAAATGTAATACACATGTCATAGCAAGCAACACAGACTGTAGCTGCTTCAGCTGCACTCATAAGGATTCAAGCAATTTTGCATTGAGGAGCTCACAAAGGAACCTAGGCACAGCAAAAGATTAGCAAAGCTGTTCAAGTACAAGCACAGGCTAGATGCTCTGCCAAGGTGAGGCCTCTGACTCCAAACCACCCAAGCTGCACTTTTTAAAATTTAAACAATCAACTTGCCCAGAAACACACTTTGACACAATGTGTTTACACACGAATGAAAGGAGCAGATAAAACAGCAGAATGGTTCTGAATGGTAACTTCTCACATAACAATGAGTTAACATAACAATGTGAACTTCGGTAAATAGAAGTGTTTAAAATAAAGCTCTGCTACAGTACACTCCATCAACACATGCACTAGAATAAATTTAAAGTGGTGCCCAATTTCAGAAACAGATGATAGAGGAGCAAAGGTGCCTTGAACAGCTAAATATCTGCAGTAAGAAATAGGAACTTGAGCAGTCAACTCTCATCCTTGAGCACAGTCCTGAGAGAAATACCATGAAAACACTTACACAGACAGGGGGATCTGCTGCTCCGATCCAACCACATCCACTAAGGCTGTGTTAAAAGCTGTCCAGAAGATAAAGAAAAAACCCCCAAAAGTCCGAAGAAGATTCAGATTTTCTAGCATTGTGCTTGAAGAGATTTGGGGAAATTCAGGTAAATCTGAATTTAGTAGCAGTAGGGGGTGGCTTCTCAAGCCAGCTTTAAGCCCCTCCACGAGAGCGACACTTGGAGAAATCACTGCTCCATCCTCATCCCTCCCAGGAGTGACCCTCTCTGTGTAATGGAAGGAGAGGACCAGAAGCTCTAATGACTTGAGAACTATTCCGTCCCTGGCAACAGGGACGCGTTTTCCAGCACTCCTGCAGCCACTCGCACGTAGTTCTTTACAACTCCGCAGTCAGCAGCGTGCTGGAGTTACTTCAGTGACCTACTACTGCTCCAAAGTGCCCTTAGCAGCAAGAAAGCAGACTATTGATTCCAACTGGGGAGGCTGTCTCCTCGCAATTACCGCTCACTTTGCAAATGGAAAGCTGCCTAGAGGTCTCCTTTCCCTCGCCGCTAACCTCCAGCCTTCATCCCAGACGGAGTCAACCAACGACTGGCTCAGCGAGCGGCAGCTGCAGCCTTTTAACGGGATAGCGCGGAGAGAGGCAGGCACAGGAGGAGCCGGACCGGCGGGAGGGAGCCTCCGGATGGCAAGAGCAGCCAAAGTCTGAAGGAGCTGAAAGTGGAGTTGAGCCCTTGCAGGGAGGAGAGGAGAGCAGAACGCCGCACGTTGCCGGGGGCTGAGCCAGGGCGGCTTGAAGGGGGAGGGGGGGGAGGCTGTGCCCACCCGGCGGGGACGCGGCCAATTCAGGCGGGGCAGCGCCGCATGACGGGCGGGTGCAGGCCGGGCAGCACGGCCGTGCTCGGCCCCCGCCCAGCCCTGGGCTGAAACCCCCCGCCCCGCCGGGAGCGGAGCGCCGAACCCCGCCGAGACGGCAGTGCCGGCAGGCAGCGGGATGCCGGAGCGAGGCGGGCCCCGGCTCTAGGCGAGGCTCGCACATGGAACCGCGTCCCGCACGGCCCGTCCTTGTGCACGGCGGCACGTTCGCTGCTTCCTCCCACGCCGGAGCGCTGCAGCGAGGCACTATCCGAGAGATGGGGACTAGCGAAGGCTCGTGAATGAAAAGAAACGCAGCATAAGTGAATCAATGCGGGCTAACCGACTCGAGCCTGTGAATAAATTATTAATTTGCGCTCGCAGAAGAATCCCCTCGATCGAGCGAGCATACGATGACAAGCTCCTCCACGGAGCGAGCGGCGTGGGGAGCAGGAGGGATTGGTCCAGGTATTTTTGTTGTTGTCGCGTTTTAAAGCCTTCCCTCCCTCCTTTCTCTTCTTCTCTCTGCTTCTTTCTCACCTTCCTCTCCACTAAACACACAGACTTAAGAATAGCACAATTGAACTTTAATGTAAATAAGCATGGCAAAACCTGGAGATGAGCCGAACGCGGGCTGAGTCATCCTTACATCACCCGTTGCTCCAGCATCCGCTCCAGGATTCTTGTTTCTTCCCACTCCTGTTAGAGTATTCCTCAAAATATTCACTCTGCCTCTGTATGCTGTACTCGTTTAACATTTTCTGTCTTTAGATACTTGTATTTTTTCCCCACATTACTATTTTTAAGAGCACTGAACAGTTTGCTTTAAAACATCAAAACCTCTGTTCAGCACCTGGCTGATGAAAGCTATCTGCTTTCTCAAAAGAAGCTGGAAGTTTAAAGACAGAAAGACTGTCTTAGGTAAACTGCTGTACAGAACAAGAGTCGGATAGCATGCTGCAGCTTTCAGCACACGCTGCCCATCTCTCAGGGACAAAAAGTATTTGTTTCTCCCCATACTAATGCCTTCCTATGAAGGAAGTTGTCAGAAGGGATGCTGGGGTTATTTTGTCTATTATTCAACCATTTTGAAAGTGCTCAGAGCTGTGCTGTGGATTTTCTAAACAGCGTTTTAAATATGCTGCCATGTCACCAGGTGTTCAGCCTACCTACAGGCAGAAATGTAAAAATGCACATGGCTGACTAACCATACATAATGAATTACGTGCTCCTTTGAATGTGTTATATAAGCAATACTATCTTTTCAGGAGGAGGATGAAATAGGAGCAGTGGGCTGCCTCACCACTTGTGCTGTTCAGCTCTTTTTTTTTTTTTTTTTTCTTAATATATTTTCAAAACTATGTCAGGAAAGAAATGTGTAATGCTAACTTGTGAGACACCAAGTTCTCTTCCATTAAGATAACTCTTTATCTGCCTCAGGTCAGTATACAGCTCACTGATGATGAGCAAGAGCTAACTTCATACTTCAAACAATTATTGGAAGCTCTAGAAACTTTCTGAAAGCACATATAGCATCTGTGTTCAATAGCCAGAGAGATTTAACACACATCAGAACCCTCACTAATTATTGTCATCAAAACACAACAGGCACTTGTCGAACCTTGACAGTATTTGCATTTAGTGAACATTCAATATCACGTCAGATTCACAGTTTATACATTTGCCATGTACAACTGGTAAATTGCATTCCTTTCTGTACTTTATATTAAAGATCTTATTTCTACTATCATTAATCTCAGGAAAAAAAAAAAAAAAAAAAAAAACACTTGAAAAATACATTGATAGAATTCAGCATAAGAACAGCCCCCACACGTAGCACTGACAGGCTTCTGTAGGCATTATACCACAGAGTACTTTCTGCATCTTTCACTGACACACACTAGTAAGTTCAGGCAGTTATTTGGTTCTTTTCAATAGTTCAGTAACTGAAAAGCCACCATATGCCACAGCAGAGGTTTAACACATGTATGTATAAGCCTCCAGCAGTGGCAGCATCTCCTGTCACAAAAGAAGAGGGCTCATGTCGCATCCTGGCCTGACTACTACTGGCTACATCAGGTATGCAGATCACTGCAGCCAGAATACCAGGTTCAGAGCTGACGTTACACCCTGCCCCTCCACCAAGTCGTCCTCTTGAGTCAGATGTAGAAACTTCCCCTAACGTATGCATGAGCAAGACCAAGGCATAGCAATAGGAGGGGGGGGGGGGAAAATGTAAATTAATGCTGAAAGATTTTTAATTCTTTATAATGGGGTTGTAGCAGTTATTAGGCATAGCCTTGAGATATCATGGAACAAAGTCAGAAGAAAACTGAGTTTTGGAGAAGTATAATAATTAATTTCTATTTTGGAAGTAATATAGCTTTTCTATCATGTACTTGTGCTTTGTTTAGAGAAAATATTCTTCCTGATTCAGCAGTTAAGTGCAGGTCCCACTAGAAAAAAAAAGTTAAAGGGTCAATGTTTTTCAAAAACATCTCAAAGGTGTAATGTATAGATAATTGATCAAGCACGTGATTCCACCAAAACTGAAGTGGCATCTTAGCAGTGCGTGTAGGCAAGTTTAGTTGCCAGGGACCTCAGCCCCATATATGAACCTCATCCCCCACTCCCATTTTTAAAATGGGAAAAATGTCACCTCATTTCACACTCTCTCTGTTGATCAAGTATCATCATATTAGTATTTCAGTAAATGGAGAAATCTGCTTTCTCCATGAAGGCAGAAAAAAAACACGGATGCATGAAATACCAAGTGTTGTAGTAGAAAGTCACAGGCATGGTCAGAGAACACTGATGAATCTCCAGAGCTTTTGCTATGGATCACATTCCAAGAAATAACCAGAGGATTAAATAAAAAATTGCAAAACAGGCCCAGTGCAAAGGATAACATGAGATTTAACTCAGACTGAAGTAGGGAACGCAGACTAATTGAAAGTCCTGTATTTAGATGCACAGAGTAACTTCCTCTGCCTACACCTAGATATATTTAAACTGATAAAAGAGTGCAGGGTCATATTTGTAGCATCAGAGCATAATTTGAGGTCTTTGATTACACATGTAGCAAGCACTAATAAAAATAATAATTAAAAAAAATCAATAGAGATGCATAGAGAGAGGATAACATATGTTGCAGGGGAGAAGAGTAGGAGGAAATGATATAATTAACACAAATGTTTATTGTATTTCTTTTTGGATTCTTTTTATCTACAATGAATTTTAACCAAAGAGGAAAATAAATGCAGAAGTGCTGAAAGTCTTACTGAAGATGCAAGTGATCTCTACTGAAAGTTATTAATAAAAAAGGAGGAGTGGGGAAGGAGGAAATGCAGTTTTGCTATCTTCAACATATATATGAAATTCAATTACTGCAAAAAACAGACAAACAAGCCCTAACTACACAGCATGTGATGGTGTTATTAGTTGCTCTGTGGTGTATTACACAGCGGTTCTAAACACCAAGCTTCAAATCTACCGACTTATTCACCACAGTGCATTTTTTTGTTTGGGCTAAGAGTTGAAAACGTGCCCCCAAAATTACACCTTTGAAATGTTTTTCAAAAATATTGACCCTTTAAGTAGAGAAAGTAGAAGAGATAGAAAAAAAAAAAAAAAAAAAAAAAAAAAAAAGGGAAGTAGCCACCTATGCAATAAGCAATTAAATATGTTCTCTATTGAAAATCCTTCCAGCCTTTAACCTGTATGCACTTTTTCCCCCTTATTTCTTAGCATGTTTTATATACAAACAAAGAAAAAAATGAAGATAGGAGACATAGTGGAATAACAAAGGACATCTCAGCTTTATAAAGCACATCAAGAATGTCAGATAAAATGCAAAATCTGAATGCTCCAGATTGGGAAACAACCTCGTGGTGGAGGCATTCATCAAGTAGTGTTTGCATGCAGTGAGAATGCAGATTTACTGGTTTCGAGTGAGCTGTACACAGAGAGCAAGAGACCCCTTATTAGACCTATTCTGTAGAGACTTCACAGATGTACATGTCCTCTTTGAATTTTACGAAGGTCCCATGTGGATGAGTTTAAGTGTTTCATTGGTATGGGGGTGCCTGCTTATTGACTATTTCCAACCCACTTACGACAAAGATTGAGGTCAAGTAATGTTACCCAGTGGATTAAATGAACACAATTCCACATTATGTGCACGAGCTAGTGCCTTGAGAAAATAAAAATGGTGCAAAAATTCTAAACCACATTAGTGTTTTGTAAGCAAGTTCATAATGTCACCATCTAGTTTGCTTATACCATTTACATCAAATAAAAAAATAATAGTTCACAATATGAAGGATACACAACCCATGTTTACAGGTAATCAAAATCTGCTACACACAAATAAATACAACCTCAAAAGACTCAAAATTCTAATACAGTTAATAAGCAGCATTTTAGGTTGCTGTCATGTTATTTTCAGCACACTCCACCACCAAATAAACCTCACAGTTTGCCATAAGCCCTCAGGGAATGCATGGTTAATTTAGCTTCTACAAAGCCTATATTCAGCTGGCTTTTAGCATCTCCACAAGGAGTTAAAACGTAAAAGAGCAAAGCATTATCACATCCCAGCCTATGAGAGCTCACACTGCATGGTAAGCTAGAATGCTTTCAGCTAATGATGTTTATAGCTAACCAAATCCAATTTCTGCAGTCCACTGTAGCTCTAGTCTGTTTGGGCCATTTTTCACAAGCTCTCTTTTTTATTTTAAATTTTCAACTATTAAGACAAAGGCTGCACTTGGTTTCTTTTGAGCATCAGTCTAGGAAATGAACTCTTCCCTACACAAATAAATTACCCTTTATCTCCCAAGGCTATTGCTAGGTTGTAAACGTTAGTGCTTTCAATGCATTCAAAATACTTCAAAACTGAAGATAGAACCTTAAAAATGAGAAACTGTAATTGAGAATGCTAACATAATAGAGACAATACTATGGAAACAAACAAAACCAGCATTTTCCTCTGAAGATACAAATGGAGATCAAAGGTCAAAATGTATATCAGTGCTAATCCACTACTGTCTATACACTGAAATGAAACCCTTAGTTGCAGCTACAATGGTCTGTGAATGTTCATCTAAACCTTGCAAATTTCTCTGAAAGGGTCCCCAAGATTGGCTCTGAAACCAAAGCATAGACTTCAAAGGTAAAGGAAAGCATTGCTGTTACTTCAGGTCTTTGCAGGATTAGGGATGCAGACATCGGGTACCAAAAATTATGATTGGTTGGAAACCTACTCAGAAAGAGAGGAAAGCAATACTGAGCAGCCTCTTTCAAAGACAGCTTCTTTTGCACCAAAGGGTGAAATGGCATCTATTGATCCATTGTCTTCAGGGTATGCTTCCAACCACCCAGCTGAATGCAACATGCAAAGTTCAGACTAATGTTTCATTGTCTTCAAAACGCTTTCCTTACTACAAAGTTGAAACATAGCAGCCTTTTGTCCATAAGACAGTGCTACACCAAGTGATCATGTAGAGAGCCATAAGCACTTCAGTGGCTTATAGTTCTACCACTCTGATTAATTGCAAGGATGAATTTGAGGTAGAAACATGAGTTTTCTAAAGTCCTGAATATCAGATCAATGAGCTCTTATTTTATTCAGTGCAGTGCTTCTTATGAATATTACAGAAAATGAGTTTTGTATAATTCTATGGCAGCACTTGATAAATTGTGATATAATTCTGCTCTTTCATTCTGATGTGTCTTGTTTATTTACCATAAACACTGATCCTGAAAAATCGAAGTTCTCTTAAAATACTATTGGAAATAGCATACATTAGAAATCAAGCATTCTGGTAATGAATTCCACTGACTTAACTGAAAAAAAAAAAAAAAAAAAAAAAAAAAAAAAAAAAAAAATCAACAAAAAATTTCATAAAGTGAAGATATTAGATTTTCTTGAATACCTGATCACAATTGCAAATTAAGACAAAAAAGAAGTATCGAAAGGCAAATGGGTTCTAATTGCATTAAAATAATATTAGGAAGTGCTAAATACATTTCTTAACTCTGCAGCATTTAAGATAATTTTTTTAATCGTTGAATAAAATACGATAGGCAATTCATTAGTTGTCTCAAGTTCACTACACCAGCCTGATACAACCTATTTAAGACTTACTGCTTTATGTGAATCAGGTTTCCCATCTTCAGCAGTTACTTTCACCATGGGCAAAGACCGAGTTTATGTTGGCTCCCCCCCATCAATACAGGAGGCTACACATCCTAGTGAATATTAGCTGAAACCTTGCTGCCTCTAACAACTGAACTAGATCCAGTAGGATACTACACCTCAAATACCTTAAGTCCGCAGAAATGCCAAACTTGGCCATTCCCTGTGTTATCACAAAGAATAACACCACCCTATCACAGAAAAACTACAGTATAGTCTCTCGCATTGGTGTTTCAGATTCTGACTTGTGTCTAGTGGTCCAATTCCACTTCTGTGCTCAATATTGCATATTATGTCAAGTTCAGGCTTTACTTCCTAAGAGTAGTAGATTTATTAGTTTTGAAAAATACATTAAAGCAGGTGTTTGTTTAAAAGATATAACGCAAAAGCAAAATTAATACATAAGTATGTGAAAGGAAAAAATAACTGCAAGAGCATACATTTCTATTTTACGGGCTGTTAATGCATTATAATGTCATTAACATTGCAAGAAAGACACTCAGGCTGCTATGCTCATCACTTTTAAAATAGCCTCTGTTTAAACAATATGATGAACAAGTTCAGGTCATAGTATGGACTTCTTCCATAAGACTGCAAAAAACAAATGCCATTTTGCCACTGTGATTCTAATTGTTAACAACCAGTATAAAGCAGGTGATAGCAAAGAACATGAGAAAGCCCTGAGTCAAATTTTCTGAACATTAAAAGCAATAGCCTACCTCAATGCCTGGAGTTGCCTTTTTTTTTTTTTTTTTTTTTTTTTGGAGTGTGTCATTAGAAGTCATTTAATCTTCAATTTTTTCTTAAATGTGAAGACTAATGCACTACACTTAGATAAAGGAGTTCATATATATGAGCAAAGTGATTATGTTTTATTAAGAGCTATGAAAGGCCAGCGACACCATCCTTAACACAAAGGTGATATTTAGTTAATAAGATATTGCACTCACCAAGGAGCTCTCAAAAAAAAAAAAAAAAAAAAAAAAAAAAAAAAAAAAAAAAAGAGATGCACTAGAAAAGCACAATTCTCAAGCCCTCCAAATCTCATTCATTGCTTGAATGGACCCTCTCCATTTTCATATTTTCATGAAGTCAACTCTCCCCAGGAGATGGCGGAGTCAATCAATACTATCGCAGCTCCATTCATTTTCCAAGAATATTTCATTTCCATGCATGACCACAGTTAAGAGGGTCAAAGCCTTTGCTAGAAAGCAGCCGCATACTTCCAGTGTGCTTAACATGAGCACAGGATCGTGGCCACCGAGTCAACAGGGTCAGAATGAGCAGTTACTAAAATCAACCTGAAGAAGATGCCTGCCCAAAACAGTGGTGCTGGCAACACACAGGTATCCTAAGAAGGGGAGTAGGGTGACAAGGGAACTTGCAAAGCACAGCAATAAGAACAGCATCCATTAGCATCTGGAAAACAAAAGAAAAAACTTCCCTGGGAATGCCCTTTCATCATCCCAAGGTCCAAAGGCCATTACATACATACTTGGTCAATATTTCTGCCAATCTGCTTCACTGCAAATGAGGCATTTTTTGGACCCATCTCCTAGTGACCCAGGAGGGTTGGTTGAGGTCCCCGTCACAGCTCTTCTTACTCCTTCTTGTAAAAACAATAATCATATTTTCAGCCATAACTGATCAATTCCAACTCTACCTCTCCCAATGTCCATCCCTTCCTAACTAGGCACAGTGAACTGAGAGTGACCAGGCCTGCCTGGATCCTCTCTCCCTGGGACATCACTTGTATTTTACCCTGCAATTGTATGCCTGTTGGTTTTAACGACTCTAAGAGTTCCCTTATAAAATGGGTGTCTGGATCCACAGGCATAATCACAGGGGATTCTTGATATGTCCAGAGTTCCCTATCGTACTTCTGAAGGCAGGCTGCCTTTTGGACACTTTCCACTAGTTAGTCCATGGTCCCATTAATAGTGAGGGGGTCTTCACATTTCAGGAGATTTAATCCACCTTCCCAATAAGCAACTCTTTCAGTTAGGGTCTACAGGGCACGGTGGTTACCAGTAGTAAAGACACCCTGGGTCCCCTGTAACACTCCACTTCCTTTTCAGCCAACAGGATCTGGTCTTCCCCTGTAAGAGACACTCTATACATTCTCTATCTCTGATTCCCCAGGTGCGCAACCAAAATCATTCTTTAGATTGGCCAACTTGGTGGTGGAAAAGGGGACTTCCTTGATACCAACATCAGAGTACCAATCTTCACCTTCTTCATATGTATACTCAGTTTTTATCAGAGAGAGGAGGAGCTGTCAGAGTTTTGAGCTTATATAGCCTCGTTCTTATCTCTTCCAGGCTCTCTTGCAGGTACAAATCATTACCTGGAGGGCCAGAAGAAGCTACAGCTGGAAGCAGCTTCTTCTGGTTACTCAACCACATGTTACTCTTACTACTGTGATCCTGGTAACTGTAAACCACAAAGGCTTGCTAAACAGAATACATCTCAGATGGGTGCCGCTGAACAGACTGAGACAAGAATGTTTTTTTCCAGCTCCCCACATACACAAATCTACGTAACAGTTGAACAGCATAAATCATTGCTAAGTTTGCATTTTTGCTGGTGCGTTTTATCTGAATGCTGCACACCACGTCCTACAAGGTTTGTGTTGTTCTCTTACAGATAACAAGCTTCCAGGCTGCTCAGTCCTGATGCAAATACTGCACTCCTAAGACAGCTTGCCTCCATCAAAATAACGCTCCCTTCATGTGGGAGTGGGCAATGGTTAGCATCACTAATTCTCTAATCCTTTCTCTTACTCTGCTAAGTGATCAAAAAATTTTAGCAAAGGAGACATGATTGCACACAAACACTGAGTTGCAAGAGATGTTGCGAGAAAACACTGCAACTAAATGCTTTTTCTGAATGTTAACTTTAGTTCAAGCTATTGACATCAATAAAGGAACAACTGGAGAACCTATGGTATTGCATTTGTTACAATCTAATGCTAGTGGATCTACTCTCACCTCAGTTGGTTAACCAAACAAACTGACCCTAAGTAAGGAAAAGTAGCCACCATACTGCTGAGAAACTGCAAAGTTTTTAGAGACAAGTTCTCCAAAATCAGGTAAACAAAAAACTGCTATCAGTTTCCCGAGACAACGTGTGATGTTATTCTGGATGTAATCAGCATGTGTTCAGCCTTAAGTCTACTGATGCATACAGTCAGTACAATGCTTTAGCAAAGCTAAACATCTCTCATAGTGTCCTAGGTAACATCTGATAACACACTTCTCTTATCGCAGAGAAGCAGTGCTCCACAACTCAAGCAGCATTCCTTAGAGCAGCAGTTGCTGCTTCGAGAAATATGTAAGACCATAGAACTGCAGTAGTTGAAGACAACATATGTTATCTTCCTGGGCATCTTGCCCTAACTGCATTACCAAGAGAATCAGAGTTTTACATTTTTAAAAAATAGTAGATGAAGTGACTAGGAGACTTATTTAGAAAATCTCAAGCGTTCCAGCCAGCCTTATTTACCACAACTGGCATAGCAAGCAAGACCCAGCAACCTGCCTCCCCCACCCAAGGCCAAAATACAGAAGTGCATGCGCACACACACTTCGAGAATACAAATTGCCAGTGGGGACAAGTAATAATCTCAAGGCTTGCATCATTTCACAGCCGAGTTGTTTGAAGACAGGCTAGCCATTACATAAAGCAGCTGTGCTATTTGGCTTCTCCCTTCATTCAATTATAGACTTGAACTGTTTTTATAAGTCAGTTTGAACTATTTTTCTCATTATAGATTTTGCTCAGTACGTAACTAACTTAGATATAGCAAAGCATACCAAAGCTTCCATTTTGTATGCGCTGATGTTTCAGAGATATGTTAGAGCTCTCCAGAAACATGACAGTATTGGCTGGGATTCTCCATGACACAACAAAAATCTGTCTTCAAAAAAAACATGCAATCATTCCTTTCACAGAGCTGACCAACTTCAGCATTCTTTGTGCATCTTTCCATTACTGGAAAGTGTAGGGACAACATCACTTTTCTGTTTACAAAACAAAGGAATATACAAGCGATGCTAAAGTAAATTTTCACTTATTTAGTTTTTATTGCCCAGGAAACCAGGAACATGCTACTACATTACACAAGCAGAAGAGCATTAAAGGAAGAACAAGCAAGTTTGGAGGGATTCTTTTTTGTTTTGTTGTTTTGAGTTTTTTGTTGTGTTTTTGTTTGTTTTTAATGGGTGTTTGGCCTCTCGTTGTTATTTTCAATTCATTTGGATGGTTTTTGTTGTGGTTGTTCTTTTTTCATGCCAGCAAGCAAAATCTAGCCAGAAAGCTGCAGTTAAATGAAACAAAATGTGAGAAGATTGCAATTAAAATTATTCTGTATAAAAATATATATACATTTTTAATATCTGAGGTTAAAAGGAATACACTTTTTGGTGTTGCACCTTTTGGACCTTCATTTCTTCTCTATCACATTCTCTTAATTCTCCTTTCTTTCTCTTTGCTTAGGGAAATGTTTCTCTTCTTTCCAAGATCTATGTACTTAAAAAATAAAATAAAAAACAAAAATACTACAACACACTGTCTTTACAACACCAAACAGACCTTCATTTGGTCTTTTTTAACCAATAATCACTGCTCAATCAGTATTATTTCCAAAATTTAAAAGCATCATCTAATTCTGGTTTTTTCCCCCCATTGAACCACTGATCTGTTTATTGGAGAAAAAAAAAAAAAAAAAAAAAAAAAAAACCACACACAACACAACTGAGAAGCTATGAAGAAAGGACTGCCTCATTTTCCTGTGCCCCCACCCCCAAATAGTAGCTGGTTAAATGTCTGAATAGACAGAACAGTTCCACTCAGTTCAAATCAAGTCAAACCAAGTTATAATGAAAGCAGCAGGTTTGAAAGCCTCTCTCCTGATAGTCACTGTTACACTGCTTAAAAAAAAAAAAAAAGAAAAAATAATAAAATAAAAAAAAAAAAAAAAAAAAAAAAAATCAATGGAATCATACCCTTTATGGGGGAAAATATTCTGCAAAATCCATTATTACTCCATAAAAACCTCATATGGGGGTATTTACATAATGAACTGCAATTACTCACATTATATTTATCTAGTGAAGAATGAACCTATTGTGTGCAGTGAAACATATCTGTTCTGCACTAATACACACATAGGAAGTTACCTTGTGAAATAACACATCAATCATGGGTTAACAAAAGTCTGCACCCATATAATGCCATTTCCAGGTCATTAAGGAAAACCAGCTGCAGAACCTGCATTGGGCCAGGCTGCCAAGTCTCAGCAAGAGTTTAAGAAGAGATGTGCAGTGAGCTCGCAAGTTGTTTGTTGTGGAGAGGGAAACTTTTTCTGTTAAAAATACTGTGACAACAGTCATCATGAACTGCAAAGATTACACACACACGGTAAATATGCCTGTACTGGAGCAGCCCTCAGCTCCTAGCTAGTAGGTATAATGCCATATCAAAACACAACCATGACAATAGGAGCAGCAATCTACCTATTCAAATCTCAAGGTCCCGACTCTGAATCCTGCTAGGAGAAATTGTTTTCTTTGCTGACACCACAAACCTGCATATGTGTTTTAAAATTTAATGAAAACATGTCAGTAGAAAGTCTGCTCTTCCTACCCAGTTCAAAAGTTCACAGGCAAAGTAAGGTGAGGTAAGTGTTGTGCTAGCATATTTAAAATCTGCCTCTTAATCTTTCTGGATTAGGAGTTTGCTCAATTTTTTGTATACATCTGAGTGCCCTCCGTGTTAGATATGCACATCTCTAATCTACCTTGGACTTCCAACAGTGCATTCAGAATCCAACCATCATTCTCTAGGAAGTGCATGCAGATCAGACATGGCTTCCTTTTATCCCATCACTGAGTATCTCTCCTTCTCTTGAAAAAGTACAGGGAAACTCACACAAAACTCCTTTGTTTTACTTGTTAGAATAAGACCATACTTGTGTATTCTATTACAGCAAAGAAAAATAAGATCTGTAGAGGAAAAAGTCAAGCCATCATTAGACTGCAAAGCAAGAATCATGTATGTCTAGAGTTTTGGTTCTGAATTTCTTAATTACACTCTTTAGAGTCAGAGCCCATCATTCAGCACCAATTTTCTCTTATGATGGTGTTTTACAACAGCCTGATCTTTGCAGTGTACCTGTGAGAGTGCAGCAGGTCTCTAAACACAAAGTCTCTCTTTGCTTGTCAGTGCAAGTTCCTCTCCTCACATTTCTTGTAACGACATTATCTAACTGCTAGTACAGCATTTCACAGCACAGTGACTCTCAGTCATGCTGGGGGACAGTGAAGGGGAGAAGAGACAGATACAGAAGGCAAGCACATGTTCCAGGTCAGAGTGAACTGAAGCATGAGCAGCTGTAGGCATGGATGTCTAAACCACAAACATATGCTTGTCAGGTCCACACATGCACATTACCCGACACACTAAACTAAAATAGAGAAATACTACTACAGCAGCCATCCTTCCCATTTACTTTTATTTTTCCTTTCCTTGTTCCTCACTAAGCTGAGAGCTGTCAGGGTTGGTTCTGAGTATGGCGTCACAAGGAGGTCCTTCCCCCTGCTACAAGTTTCTTTGATCTTCTCATCAGCAAGGGTAGAAACTACACTTTCTGGTAACTGTACCCGCCTGTCTCTTCTACTATCCTATATCCTCAGCTACCACAGTTCAAGAATTTCAGTATACTTTACGTCAAGCACTTAAGTTAGCTTCAAATATTCAACTGACATTAATAGAGATGTCAGTTTACTGTACCACATAGTCCATATTTTCCTGAACTACTGTGAAAGGATTCCAAGTCAGTGATATGTTCCCTTCCCACAACAGTCCTAAATTAATAGAATCATAGAATGATTTGTGTTGGAGGAGACCACCCTTATGATCATCTAGTTCCAAGCCATAAGCAGGGACACCTCCCTGTAGACCAGGTTGCTCACAGCCCCATCCTACCTGTCCTTGAATACTTCCAGGGAGGGGACATTCACAACCTCCCTGGGCAGCCTGTGCCAGTATCTCACCACCCTCACAGCAAAGAATTTATCCTAACATCTGGCCTAAAATTCAGATGAATAGTTTATCTTCTCAATACATTTCTGCATTCCGATATTGACCAGCAGTAGACTCTCACCTCTCTGACAGAAAGAGGTGATCAAGCAGAAGAAAGGAATACAGCTGGGGACAAGCAGACACTGCTCCTAATTTTGCATGGGGTTTCACAAAATTAAAAGGCAGCAGAATCAACTTCTCTAATAAAGAACCTGCAACCAGAAACAGCTTCAGGATACTTCAAGGAAATCAGGCTATTCAGTTTTCCCCTCCTTCTCTCAGCCCCTTTTCTTTCAGAAATTAAGAGATGGATTTACAGCTGAACTTATAATTAAGAAATCATCTACCAAGTAGAATTTAATAGAGCTAAGATGAAAAATTGAGAAAAAATAATTATTTTCTTCTCAAAAAAGGGGAGGTGAATTATAATTTTAAAGTAACAAAGAAAATGTCTAACTCATATCATTATTTTATTTTTGTTGACAGCAGAAGTGTTTTTTCAAATTCAGAGAGCAAGCACTATAGCATAAGTTCAATATCCCTGTTAAATACACTCACCTTGCCCCAGAGTAAGACCAACACAAGAAGCATTCAGTTTGACTTAGTACTTAGGGATTTAGTACTGTACCCATCAGAAGTCCTGACCCATTCTTGAACTTTAAGCCACAAGATGTGTTTCCAAGACAAAGCTCAGGAAAACTCAGAAGTCTGGATATTTCTCTCTTAATTACTAGAAACTTCACATAGGACAATCAAAGATGATAGAAGAGAATATTTTACAAGAACAGAATTTGTGAAATTTATGGGAAACTGGAATAAAGGATGCCTTAAAAAAGCAGCACTGCCATATCATTACCACCTATCTCTAACTTCACTTTTTACACCCACTTCCATCTTTACAGATCAGTTGTAATATTTGCTTAGAGCAGCCACCTGATTACATTTCCTCTAGTCCACTAGAAGATCCAGGAATATCCAGTATCCATCCCAACAGGGAGCAGATTAAGTACCAAAAGTGATAGCCTTACAGTGTTAGATTCAGTGTACATTTAAATGGAGTAACTTCCCGTAGTTTCCAAAATGCATACTTAAAAAAAAGTACTGTTCTTCAGATACACAAAACCATCCAAACAATGACATCCAATAAATGACACCTGCTTAGCTCCATTTTTCATTATTCACATTATTTCAATATTTTTTTTTCTTGCCAATGTGGTG